>NC_056730.1:856030369-856157869 GCF_019279795.1 Protopterus annectens
TTGAAAGGTTCAAATATGCCACAACCACTGGTACCCCAGTTTCATAGGAGAAAGGAAATTGACTTAAATGCTTCTACACTATGCCAATTATTTATCAAACTCCTTTATCTCCTAGATATTTTACATGTACTTGCTGATTTCTTGTACAGCAACTACTGTTTCATACCACAGCTGGGACTTGCACAATTCTCAGTATAATCACAAATACTGTTAAATATAACTGTAACCATGGTTTCCACTTGTCATAGTCTCGTATAATAACTTTTCAAAGAGTTGCTCTGAACATCTAAGTACCGTCATTTCTTTATTTATTATTTGTAATATAAACTGGACGATTTGAAAAGTATGTAGCATAATGTCTTACTCAGTGATATTCCTTTATGACATTTGCATCTTTTTTTTCTGATTATTGTAAATACACCAAGTGCTAACATTATTTGCTTATTTTATATTATCGCATTATTAGTTTTTATTTTTCTGTGCCTCTGCTGAAAATGGGTCCTTACCCAGTCAAAGAGTTTCTTGGTAAAGAAAAGCAATAATAAATAAATAATCATAAAACTCCAAGACATTGCTCAGAGAAGAGTGTCCCAGAAAACAAAGTTGTGTTGGTAGATGTCTAGCAGTTGCTTATAGAAGTCATTAAGCAGGGAGAACAGTGCCATTACAAAAACCTTCCCAATCAAACTAGTTAGGGTAGTGGGTCTGCATTTAATTACTTTTCCCAGTTTACCACCCATGGAGATGGTACAGCAGTTGACACCTTCCAATTGCTGAGTACAAAGCTTGCAGAAGAAGTGTACTGAAACAAAAGAAGTTTAAAATGAAGTTAAGAGGGTGATAAATCTTGGATAAAAATAACCGCTGAGACCATCAGTGCCAGGTGAGGCATTAGATTTAACGCAGAACAGAGTATTCTTCACCATATAGATCTTCAGTTATTTCTGGACATGCATCAGTCTTTTTCAGATATTCCAGATATAATCAGTCTAACAAACTTAACAGCCAGGGAAAAAATGTGACAAAAAATGTCTGATTTTTTTTTGTTTTTTCTGTTAAGATCAGTTACAACAGTGTTGTTAATAATTCAGTGAAAGATCTCTATATCTGTAAAGCAAAAGAAAAAAAACTTTTTTTGTAGGGAGGAAGCCGCCTGGCACCCTTTCTAAATTATATATATCAACTCCATAATCACATTGAATTATCTATCTTCTTGTTATTCACTCTAATTAAAATTTTGATCAAATCCAAACCAATTTTATTAAACATTTCAATCAGTTCAAAATATAAACCAGAACCATAGTGAACTTAGGAAACTTCCACATATGTAAACCTTGTAGGACATAACCTTTTAGTAGGCATGATTTTAAATAAACATTGTCCAATTGCACTTTACAAAAGTTCATTTACAATTTTGAAAAGAAGAAATCTGTTGCATTAACAGCTCATCATTCCATATTAAACTCAAGCTTGAAGGCACATTGAATGATGGACAAGAACTGAGTCAGTCTTTTACACACACATGCAGTTCAACATTGGTTGTTTGCTTGTTAGTCCTTAAATTGCCCCTGGCTGGACCACCACTGTTGTTGTTGTTAAAACCATGCAAAGGGGACCATTTGGATAAAATTCTTCCTTGTTTGGTCAAGGGGTAGTTTCTTTACTCACTAGTGGGAGTAGGGAGTACTGAGCTGCCTGTTTGTCCTCAGAGGAGTGGTTTAAAGCAGTAACTTGTAGTTTATTGGCCATTTTGGGTCATTTCCTGTCTTTTCCAGCCCCCTGCTATAAAGCACGCTTTAGCGCGCATTAGCGCGATTTAGCGCGGAGCTGCCACTTAAGCAGGTGTAAACTATTCGGGCTACCTAAAGTCCACTCTTCAAATTTTCCCTTAAACCTACCTTCCTCGAACTATACTACTGATCAAATCAGCGCATCCTATAACTAAAAAGATCATCTCTACTTGACTCCAAGTAGACCATTCTCTATCTGTTAAACCTAGCACTTGCTCCTACAGTACTTATTACCTTGATACGGCACTCTTGTCATAGATAGTACCCCAAAAAGGCAACCCCCCATTTCTCGGTCACCCACGTCCCCCGGATTCTTTTTAAAGTTTTTTTGTCTATCCTTCTAGCATGTCGAGGGATCAGTTGCTAGTGTCCTCTCCTGCTCAGCTGGTGAACCTGGGAATATTGAGGCAATGCTACAATTGCCTCATGTACACAGACAACCCTCTCCTCCTCCCACAAAACACAAATACATGCGAGAGATGCAACTATACGAACAAACTGGAGGCTGAGCTCTCTCAACATAGGACTGGCAAGACCAGTCAGGAGGAGAAGGTTACCAGACACACTATAGACCCAGTCTCACATAGTACCATTACAACCTCAAATCATACACATAAACACACAAAGACATACTCGGAGGCTCTGATCAAAAATCTACCAAAACAGCAGAGGCCACCAAAGCAGACACCCAAACAACCACCACCTCAGAACACAACACCTGCAACACATAGACCTCACAGTCAGAGTGTCAAACAGTCACAGCCCTTAAGGCCAAACACAATGCCAGACACACTAGTCATTGGTGACTCCATAGTCAGACACACTGACGTCCCGCTCACCAGACTGAGTAAGGAGAAGGTCACAGTAAGCTGCCTGTCGGGCGCTAGAATCCGCCACATAACGCAAGCACTCAGGTCTCTCAACAGCAGGTACAAATATGACTCAGTCATTCTCCACGCTGGTGTAAACGACCTGAGACGTACCTCCTTGGACTACATGAAAAGAGACATTGAGGAGCTCTCTGATTATGTAGCCCAGGCAGGTATGACCCTGACCTTGAGCAGTATCCTACCTTCACCAAGAATGATGCCACAATACAGAGATAAGATGATCAGCTTTAACAATTGGCTTAAACACTGGTGTCATTCAAAGGGGATCCAGTGTCTGTCTGCCTGGGATGACATGCTGGACAAGCCACGCTGCTTCAAGGGACGGCTTGCACCTGTCACCCTGGGATTCCGGATATTGGCAAAGGCTCTTGCCACCCCATAGTGCCTTTTTAGGCAAGGCTCAAATTCTAAACCTACCACCCTAGAACACAAAAAGGAAAAAACTAAGGGTAATGCTGCTCAATGCCAGAAGTCTAAATCTCAAAATGCACGCACTCGAGGCCCTTCTCAGTATGGAGAACATCGATGTCTGTGCTGTGACAGAAACCTGGTTCAAGGCTCCTGAGAGCACCCCAGCGCTGTCAGGTTTTACCTCATATCATGCGTTCCAGCCCCAAAATCCGGACAATACCAAGAAAGGGGGGGTATCCATATTCATCAAGGACACCCACACCTCAAGACTGGTGGCAACGCACGATGCATCGGAGACCATCCAGGTGCAATTAACCATAGGCAAGACTGCTCTGCAAATTGTAGCATGTTACAGGCCACCCTCACAAACTCAGGAACCTCACATGGCCTTCCTGAAAACACTAGAGGGGATAAATGTATCACCAAACACCATCATACTAGGTGACTTCAATTACCCTAATATAGACTGGGAACACTACTCAAGCCTAAACACCCTAGCCCAAAAGTTCCTGGAATTCATAAACTCAAATGCCATGGAACAACTAGTCACCATCCCCACAAGAGGAGATAACATACTTGATCTCATCATCACGAACATGGGAGCACAATGTTCAACACCAGAAGTACACCCCTCACTGGTGAGATCAGATCACAAACTAATCTCGCTGGAGGTCCTCATCCCACCCCACCTGAAATAAAAAAGACCACAGTAAAGAACTTCTCAAAAGCCGACTTCACACTTCTAAAGACTAGTGTGGTCTCTTTTAAGGCCCCCGAGCTGGCGGAAAACAGTACTCAAGCCGCTGAATCACTTACAAATGCCTTCTACCAGCACCTGCAGGACTGCATGGATAAGGCAATCCCAAGCAAAACAAAGACTCCTTGTACCAAAGGCAAGCGTCCAGTCTGGTGGACCCCAGCCATAAACAAACTCTACAACAAAAGGAGGAAGCTACTACAAGATAGAGCAAAATCCTTAAAAGGTAAGACACCCTTGATCACTATAAGTAAAAAACTAAGAGCTCTCATAAAATCATCCAAAGCAAATTTCGAGAGAAAAATAGCTAAAGACTCAAAAGACAATCATAAGGCCTTCTTTAGCTATGTTAGAAACCTGGGAGGAAACTCCCAGATATGCTCAGAACTAGTTCAAAATGATGTGAAGATTACTGATCCTACAGACATTGCCAACATACTGGCTGACAGGTTCAGTGCAAACTTCTCCCCTCCCCAAAAGGAGAGATATCTATACCAAACAATTGCAGCCCCCCAAACATCTCCAGCGCCCAAGTGAGAACTGCTCTCTCCAAAGCAAAAAACACAGCATCCATGGGACCTGATGGTGTCCCCAGCTGTGTGCTCCATGAACTCAATGAGGAATTAAACCCACAGCTAGGACAGCTGTTTAATCAAAGTCTTACCTCTGGATACGCACTCCAGGAGTGGCGCACTGCAACTGTGGTCCCACTTCACAAAGGCGGTGCCTCCACCGACCCTGGAAATTACCGGCCCATTAGCTTGACAAGCCTTATCTGCAAAGCCATGGAGAGGATCATAATGGACCTCATAAATAAAGACATTGGGAATTTGCAGACTTTGGATCCAACCCAGTTTGGCTTTGTCAAAGGAAGATCATGCCTTTTAAACTTGGTTGACTTCTTCGAAACAGTCACCAAAGCCATTGATGAGGGAAAGGCAGTCCATACAGCCTACCTTGATCTGGCTAAGGCCTTCGATACAATACCCCACTCGGGTATCGTTGAAAAACTCATCAGCTTAAATGTTAACCCATACATCACAAGATGGGTTGCAAACTGGCTGAGTGACAGAACCCACAGAGTCAGAGTTGCTGGCGCCATGTCAGACTCAAAGCCTGTCACAAGTGGTGTCCCACAGGGCTCAGTCCTGGGCCCACTCTTGTTTGGCATCTACTTTTCTGAAGTACAAGCAAACACAGAAGGATTATGGCTGACAAAGTTTGCAGATGACTGCAAACTGGGCGCCATAGTAGAAAACACATCTGACACAGATATCCTTCAGAAGGGTCTCACAGAAACAGATAACTGGTGCCAGAGCCACGGCCTAAAGTTAAATGCCAAAAAATGCATAGTCATACCCTTCGGGAAAAACAAGGTTACCCCTAGCTACAAAATAGGTGGCAATCCACTGAGCACAGAAGAAGTTATCAGGGACCTGGGGACCCAGGCTGATAGTAGTCTGTCATTCGACACCCATGTAGCTAAAGTAGTTAGGAAGACCTTCTACATTGCCCACCTTATCATGAAGGGATTCTCATCTAGATCAAGGGAGGTCATAGTCTCCCTTTACTCATCACTCATCAGACCAATGATTGAGTACAATGCCCCATTCGGAATGTATCTGACCCGACACTTGCAGCAGCTGGAGAGGCCACAAAGTTCCTCACCAAAAGGATAAAGGGTCTCAAAAATCTGTCCTATGCTGCCCGACTGAAAGAACTCCAGCTCTATTCAGTCGCCACCGCTTGCTCAGAGGTGACCTTTGCCTAACATACAAGGCCATGTCAAACCCAGATTTGATGAATATGCTTCACCTCAAAAATCTAGATCCATCAGAGCCACAAGGGCGGAGACTTAAACCTCGACACGGCTATTAATAGGACGTGCTGGAGGGATAGATTCATCACCCAAAGACTCCCTATGCTGTGGAACAAAATCCCGGTACGTGTGAGGCAGAGCACCTCGCTGGCCTTGTTCAAGAGAAATCTTGACCAATGGATGGGAGATCGCAGATATACCCCAGGGATTACCTCAGTGTCACTGCTCGACAGAGGCACAGCAAAATAACGGGTATAGTTCCCCATACTTAAGGGGTGGCGTAAGCCACAAAACGATGGGCTAGGCTTGCAAATGCCCTCGGGCAGATAGCCTAGTATGAACCTATGAACCTATGAACCTATGAACAATATTAGGGCCGTCAACCAGATCCACTCATACCTGAACTTTGGAAGCTCATAAAGGTATCTATTTGCTCTTCAATGAGGTCATTCGACAATTTGGAAAATAATCCAAAGAAAAATTATTACCACCAGTAATATTTTTCAAATAAGCAGCATTAACCTCACAAGGTCTCTCTGCACCATGTACAGATGCAATATTATGATGCTATAACCCTGCGACAACATCAGGAAGTTACATCTGCTGCAAATGATCCAATCATTGAGTGAGAAACTATATGAAGGAAGCTTCAATGTTTTTGAAAAATATGCCCCTCAGTATTCTACATCTATGACAGGTATGAGAAAATGTGGGAGGTGTAGTCAATGCCCCTTTATTCTTGAAAAGGAGTTTGTTTTGGTGGGACATTCGATTTGACTAGCCGATGGTTGCAGTTGTTTAACAAAGGGTGTAGTACATATTGCCATGCATGATTTTTGTGGAACATTTTATATAGGGAAGACCAAAAGGTGATTAAATAAATATATTTATCAGCATATTTATGATATATGTAAAATTAATTTGACAAATGTTCTTTACAATCACAAAGTAAATTGTACCATCTGCAAAATGTTTCAGTTTGCATTACTTGAGAAGGTTGTATTAAACCCCAAGGGTGGATCCTGGAAACTATAATAGAGTCCAATGAATTGTTATGGCAGTTGAGGCTCAATGCACAGGATCTACCAGGCTTAAATGAAAATGTATCTATAGCCAGTATTTTTAAACTTTGAGCTATGTACTTATAAACATTTGTTTTTATAAACACTTAATTTCATGATTAGGACTATTGTACTGATTTTATTTTAGAAGTGGTGTATATTTTATTTGATATTTATGTATTTATGTGTGATAATATATGTATGTTTTAATATTATTTAATATTTTTGACTGGGCAGATTGACTATTTAGTATGACGTGTGTTTAAGATTGCTAATTGATATATGACATTTTTTGAGTTTAAGATATAAATATAGCAGGGTTAATTGTTTATAATTTGGTTCTGAAGAAGTCAGTCATCATTTTAAGTGGACAAAAGCACTTAACTATTGAATAAATTTTATATTTTAACGTGTACGTCTTTCGTGGCAGTTGTGTTTTTTTAGTGTAATTTTTTTCTGCCAGTTTCCCACTGACATTTCACTGAGTCCTGTAAAAAAATAAATTTAGAAAGTTTCTAGAATAACAGGATGTGTTCACCTGCAAAATCTGAAGGATAAAAGATTTGAAACTGAAATGATTGTCATTATTTAGTCACTTCATTCCTTGGTGGTTTGTCTGAAAACCACAAATTTTAGGAAGAACAAACCAAAAAACCTGAAGCAATAATCTGGACATTCTTCAGATAAAGCTCCATGCACTACAAAGAATTATGATCGCCTGTGATCATAAAAAGAAGTTATATACATACCATAACATTCCATCTGTGTTGCCAATCTTCATTTTTTCCTCATGAATGGGTTTGGATCCAATTCACCGGATACAACTTGTCTGATGCTACAGCTCACAGCCACCAGATCTCTTGAGCTTCTCCCTTACCCACAATGCACCCTGCCAAATACCTTGGACCTTGTTTGTTGCTATATAGCATAAAATGATAGGGAGAAATATGGAAGCCATATCCAAAGTCATATAAACATGTAAATGTACCTATTCAGAGACCATGTAACTGCTCGTTCCTCCAGAAGTCATGGATGGTTGTAGGTGGGAGGCGATGTGAGGAAAGAATGAAGATCAATAACACAGATAGCACATTGTGGTAAGTACATAACTTCTTTATCTGATGTTGTCAATCTTCATTCTATCCTCATGAATGGGATAGCATCCCTAGCTACTTGAATCCAGGTAGGACTCAAGGAAGGATATACCTGAGCACCATAGAACCAAATGATGTCCTACCCCTGGAGACCAGATCCAGTTTGTAATGAGAAATAAAGGTATGAGGAGTAGCCCAAGTTGTTGGTGCACAAATATTATCCATAGACATCTTAGATTGGAAAACAGTGGAAGTAGCCACAGATCTAGTGGAGTGTGCTTTCAAAGGAAGTGTGAGAGGAACACCAAATTTATTATAGACAAAGGAGATGCAATTTGTTAACCACTTTGCTAGAGTAATTTTAAAAAACAATTTTCCCAATTTTGGTCTAGAGAAGGAAACAAATAGTTGCTCTGTTTTCTTGACTCTTCTGTTCTATACAAATAGAAACTCAGCTGCCTATAAACATCCAGTAAATGTAAGATATATTATCCTTTGTTGGTAAATTTAGGAAAATATACTGGTAAATTGATAGAACTATTTATGTTGGATTCTGACATCACCTTGGAAGAAAGGATGGATTGGTATGTAAAGAAGTTTAGAAGACAGTGCTTGGATCTCAGAAATTGTATTTATTTATTTTATTTTATGTTACATTTGTTGACTGGGATAGTCTGACTGGATATATGTCCATTTTCAGCACAAACCCGGGGAGAAAACCTCCAGTATAACAAATAAACATCACACAAGGAAACACATATTTTACAAAATATGAATATTACAACCCTCTTAATGGGGCTAGAAAGATTCACAATATAATTATTGCTTGAAAACTAGTAGATTACAACACATTTATGAAAATACAAATGCATATTTAGTACTGTAAATACATAGAACTAATTAAGCAGTTAGTCAGGGCTGGAACACAGACAAAGCCAGTGTGTCAAAAAGTACTGTCTGAGACTTTTTTGGAAATGACATAGAGAGGGTTCAAGAGTAAGGTTAGCTGGAAGGGAATTCCAAGTTTTACCAATAAAACTGGCAAACAGGGAGTCTCTGGCTTTGTTGTTAGCCTTGAGTGTTTAGACCAACAGTTTGTTGGATGAGCATAGTGGCCTGGAGTTGCTTTAGGAATTTATAATGTTTTTAAGTGCTGGAGTATTTTCCAGATGATTGAGAATTTTGTGTGTTAGTATGAGCTGTTTGAAATGAAATAGGTTAGGCAATTCTAACCATCCTAAGAGATGAAGGTTTTGACAGTGGTGTGTCCTATATGCAGAGTCGGTGGCAAAGCTGACAATATGGTTGTAGCAGCATGAGAGTTTGCTAAGTACAGATTTGTTCAAGTTAGAGAGTATAGAGTAAGCATATAGAAGGGTAGAGAGAAGATGAGAGCGAGCAATGGCAGTCCTTGCTAACGGGGTAAGAAAAGGTTTGTTTTTATATAGTGAGCCGAGTTTCTTGTTAATGGTCTTGATAGTATGGTTGACATGTAAATCAAATTTAAGTTTATTGTCTACTATTACCCTTAAGAGCTTAGTATGGGTATCTGGGGAAATAATGATATCATTACTGAATGTTATAGAAAGGAAAAGAGGGGTGGACCTAGAAGTGGGGGTGAAGACTAGTAGTTTAGTTTTGTTAGGATTCAAGAGCAGACGGTGATTAGAGAGCCAATTTTCGACTGTGTTGAATGTATTCTAGGACAGAGTTTGCAGGTCAGATGGGGAGGAGGCTGAAAAGATCAGAGTGGAATCATTGGTATAGTGGATACAGGTTGCTTCTGGGATGGCCGTGTGAAGGTTATTGATGAAGATTGAGAAAAGAAGGGGGCCTAGAATGGAGCCCTGTGGGACCCCAATGGTGAGAGGTAGTAGAGAGGATAGCTTGCTCTGCCATAGTATAGCCTGTTGTCTACCACTCAGGTAGGACTGGAACCATTGGATTGTATGGTTATTCAGTGAAATGGATTTCAGAGAGTGGGTGAGAAGTTGGTGGTTGCCATGTCAAAGGCCTTTGAGAGGTTGAGAAAAAGGGCTGAGGAAAGTTTATTGCTATTCCGGTTGAGGTTTATGACATTGGTAAAGGAAAGGATGGCAGAGGTGGTGCTGTGATGTGGCCTGAAACCATGCTGAGAGTTGGCCAGAGTGAGATAGTGCATAAGTGGTTTATGGATACACTTTTCCATTATTTTGGCTAGTGGTGAAAGAATGGCAATAGGTCTGTAATTAGACAGTTCTGTTGAGCTACCACCTTTATGAAGTGGGATAACATGTGATATTTTCCAGATAGAGGGGATAGTAGCATCAGTTATGGCCCTATTGATCAAGATGGGGAGTGCTATGGCATCTGCAGCTTTTTGTAAGTACTCTGGAGGGAAGAGGTCTGCAGATAGAGTGGTTGGTTTTAGTTTTTTGATAACTGATCGAACAAGTGCAGAAGAAACAGGTTGGAAGTTAAAGGAGAGATGAGTAGCTGGTGTTAGAGGGACTGAATTAGAGTCTGTGGGGGTTAATTTGTTAACTAGGGATTGGATAGTCTCTGTGAAAAAACTGTTAAAGGTGCTAGCAGTATCCTCAGATGATTGTTGGGTAGAGTTGGAAGGGGCTGGAGTAGTAGATTGCCCAGGATGAAGAAGTTGATTTATACCTGCCCAGAACTTTTGGGGATTATTTTGGTGTTTTTGTAGGAGGTTATGTAGTAATTTTTTTGTCTTGCAACACAGATTTTTTGGTGTAATTCCTGAACTGACGATAGCTCAGTTGGTCGAGGGGCTTTAGTTGTACGCCATTTGGCCCAGGCTTTATTTCTAAGTTTGATTTTTAACTTGGTATCCTTTGTGATTCATGGTGCTACCTTTGTTTTAGTTCTAATGGTGCATGCTGGGGCATGTGAGTCAAGGATAGACAGGAATTTCGTAATAAAGTATGCCACAGCATTTTCTAGTGGTAGTTGTTTAAGGATTGACCAGTTGCATAATTTTAGTTCATTTTGGAAATTGATGGGGTTAAAGTTCTCATTATTGCTAATTGTTTTATATGTGGTCTGGTGGGGGGGGTTTCAGTCTTATGCTTAATAATGAAAGTTAGAGAGTGATTGCTTAGGTCATCAGGGAGGGTCCCTGACTTGTACATGTGGCGATGGCTATTGATAAGTATCCAATCCAGAATACTTTCTCTGTTAATGGGTTTACTGGTCCTAGTAGGAGAGGATATAATTTGTGTGAACCCAAATAGATTTATATGGGTGGAGGGGAATTCAGCGGAGCAGTTGTACCAATTAGTGTTGACATCCCCAAGAACAATGGTTTCTTGGGGGTGGGTAGTGGATAGTCAACAGAGAATGTTTTCTGGGGTGGTTATATTATTACCTGGCAGAATGTAAACACAGACAATATTTATACATTTGTTGTTATTGATTTGTAGTTTAGTAATGAGAATTTCTGCGTTATTAAATAGGGGCATTTGTATTTTATCTCTACTAACATTTAGTGTATTTTTGTAAAGAACTGCTATGCCACCTCCCATCTTAGTTGTACAGTCTAATCGGAGTATGTTATATCCAGGTGGTAGTATCTCAGTATCTGCAAATGTAGGTTTTAACCAGGTTTCTGTAAGACATAATATATCAGGGGAATATACTGCTAAGAGGGCATGCAGGTTGTGGACTTTATTGTTTATGCTTCTTATATTTAGGTGAATGGTCAGGAGACAATTAGTGGGCCTACTAAAGGGTAGGTTGTTGATGGGGTTGGTAACATAACAGCTATTGTCACCTTGTGGAGATGGGCCAGGGTTAGGGTGGATGTCCCCATCTATTATGAGGTTGTAATGTAGACTGATTATGAGCTTTAGGAATTTGTATATTAGTTTATGATATTGTTTGTTTCTGGGATTGGAGTTTATGGATTTAATAGGGTGGTAAGCTAAAGGGGATGAGAAGTTAGTTTTGAGGGGAATGGTTAGATGATCTGTCATATTTGTGAATGCTTCCTGCTTTCACAAATTCTTCTTGCTTTCACAAATTCTTCTTGCAGAAGTGATGGCAACCAAGAAAATGGCCTTCCATGAGAAAAATTTAAGGTCACATGTAGCTGTTGGTTTAAAGTGAGGTTGTGTGAGAGACTGAAACATTAAATGTAGGTCCCATGGAGGTGTAGGGTCTTTAAAAGGAGGCTTTATAGGTTCCTAGGTTCATAGGTGTTTACTAGGCTAATGACCACAAGGGCCTTTTTAAGCCTAGCCATGCATCCCAAATCTCTGACAAGTTCTGATACCCTTGATAAGTGTAAGCATGGACCTGGGAGATAAACCATTTACAGGTTACCTGTTTGCATCAGAGAAATAGGTGCCAAACCAGGGATGGATTTCTGGTTTCCCGTCCATTTGTCCAAGTTGCACTTTAATTGGATTAAGGAGGAACTCTACTTCACATGGATGGGGAGCCTGTTCCATAGACAGGGTAGTCTCTGGGATACATACCTATCTCTCCAGCAGGTCCTATTTATATCACAGGCAAGGTTTAAGTCTTTAGAATCGGTAATTCCGGTACTGTTTGTTTTGTGGATATGCAGCAGGTCCATCAGAGTGGGGTCTGACAATGTCCTGTATGCCAGGCATAGATCACCCCTCAAAAGCCTCCTGTAGGAGACAGAATACAGGGATAGGGCCTTGAGGTGGTCTGCATAGGACATATTACTTACTTACTCCTTTAGAAGGAGTGTCCCTTTTAAGAATGCCTTGCTCAACTTGTGAGAAGCTATGGGTGTGCATTTAATTCTGTATGGTAATTAGAAATTGCTGCTAACTGTACCCTAATGGTTGAGGTCCTAGTACTGTTTAGAAAAAGGTGAGCAAAGAAATCTAAAATGTGATATATAGAGGCTGAAAAGGGGTCAAGTTTATGCTGCTGACCCCAAATGGCAAACCTTTTCCATTTACTAGAATATGTTTTCCTTGCTGAAGGTATATGGGAAGACAGCATTATATGTCGACCAGGTGATGAGAGCATAGACTGCTTGGCTACTAAGGGAAAAGGAGAAACCAAGCAGTTAGCTTGAGGTTTGGTATATCCAGGCGTAACATGCCTGTCGGGTGAGACAGGAATTCCAGAGTCAGATGGTGTCAGAGTCAGACTCATGGTGGTTGAACCAGATGAGACCGTAGGATGTGAAACCAAATTTGTCAAGGACAATAGGGGGCAATGAGGATCACTGTGCTCTTTGACCTGGCAGCTTTCTGCAGAAATCTTGGAATCAAAGAGGTTGGTGGGAATGGATAAAGGAGAGTGGGAGGCCAGTCATGAAGTAGAGCATCACTCAGTGACTGTTCCCATGGGGGGATAAGGGCAAAGTAGTTGCTGTGCTTGTTTAGGGAAGAGGCAAAAAGATTACAGCATGGCTGGCCCCATTGATGGAAAATCTTCTCCACCACCTTCTTGTTGAAGACCACTCATGTGGAAGTAGTATGCACCTGCTCAGTTTGTCTGCAATCACATTAGATCTCCCCTGAATGTACATTGCTAAAAGAAAGCAGTCTGAAGAGATCACCCTCTGCCAGAACCTGAGTGCTTCTTGACACAGTGGGTAAGATCTGGTTCCCCCTGTTTGTTGATGTACCAGATAACTGACATGTTGCCATTTGAACTGCAATTGTCCCAGAGGAAAGAACATCTTGAAATGCTCACAACTCCAAGAGCACTGCTCTCATCTCTAGAACATTTATATGCAAATTGGCCTCTTTGGGGGACCAAGTACCCTGTACTGTCCTCTCCAGATAATGCCCCCCTCCCTATCTTGGAAGCATCTGTGGTCACTATGGCCTTGGGCTGTTGGGGAATGAATGGACGGCCATGGAGCAGTTGATCAGACTGTATCCACCAATAAAGCTCTATTCTGCACATGTTGGTAATTTTTACCCGATATGACATTGATTGATGGAATAATGACCACTGGGTAGCCAGCATCCACTGTAGGATCCGCATGTAAAATCTGGCCAATGGAATTAAGGTTATCACTGTAGCCATGAGGCCTAGAGTTCTGAGAACTGTGCAGGCTGAGACTGATGTATTGTCTACAACCTTCTTGACCTGTGACCTTATAGTTAGAACTTGGTGAGGTGGAAATGAAGCAATGGCCGTGTTTGTGATTTGCAGTACTCCAATAAATTCCAGTGTCTGAGTTGGTTGGAGTTGTGATTTGTGGTGATTTATGGTAATTCCTAGGATAGCATAGGTGTGGAGAACCTGATCTCTTGATTGTATGAGTTGATGCCTGGTCAGAGTGGTAATGAGTCAGTCATCCAGGTAGGGAAACACCCAGAATCCCTGCAGTCTGAGGTGTGCTGCTACTACTGCCATGCATTTGGTAAATGCCCTGGGGGTGTGGTGAGTCCAAAGGGCAGTACTCTGAATTGGTAATGACTGTCTCCTAGCCAGAAGGATAGGTACTTCCTGGACCACCTGTTCATCTTTATGTGATAGTAGGCATCCTGGAGATCTATTGAGCACATCCAGTCATCCTTTCATGCCCAGAAAGGGGAGAATGGACTGAACTGTGACCATCCAGAACTTGGTTCTTTGAACAGATTTGTTTAGATGTATTAGATCCAAAATTATTCTCCAGTCCCCTGTCTTTTTTGGGACTAAAAAGAATGTTTAGTAAGGTCTAGGTCCTATCTGATCTGGTGGGACCTCTTGGGTGACTCTTTTTTTCTAGCAACTTTCAAATCTGAATTGTTGGTTGATCCCTCTGATTGGGTGGAACATCGGGGATTTTCCTGGGAATTGGGGGTGGAAGGGAAAATGGTATTATATAACCTCTGGATATAATCCTCTGCACCCAAGAATATTTTGTTAAATCTAGCAAGGATCTCTGGTGCAGAGACAATCTTACCCTGACTGTCTGTAGAGGTGGACAGTCGGGCTTCCATTGAGGAGTGCTGGGAGGGTTTATCAAAGAAAGATTCTTGTGAAGCCTGGTTTTGTGGGCCACATCTGCCATGAATGAGATGATATCCACTGGAATTCCCTCCTTTGCCTATGGGGGCACTTCCTCCACGTGTATCATGAAATGGACCTTGGGATTTTTTAAACCACATTTTCCAGCCACTCCATTAATTCCTGGAGAAGGATCTCTGGGGGGGCAGAAAAAACATATGCCCACAGCAGACAATTTCTTACCATCTTTCTCATGCCTTTCTTTCACTTTAGGGCCAAAAAGGGTTGTTCTGTCAAAGGGAACATTGACAAAATTGGACTTGAATGGCTCCAAAAAGTTGCATATGTGCATCCAGGCATGCATTCTCATGGAAATGCCTGAACTTGCAGTTCTTGAGGTTCCTTCTGCTATGTTGGAATTTAACCTCATGGAACTATTGGAAATAGCCTGTGGGGTTGCCAGCTGAGAAGTTACTGAATCCTTAACCTCTGCAGATACGGTTCTTGAGAGAATATTTGATAACTCTTTGGTCAGATTTCTCTGAAGGCTAACAAAATGCACCAGATAGTTTAGAGATCATAATGCAAGGGTCACTGAAGCAAAAACATACTTCCCCAGTCTGTCCATTACCTGTAACCCTCTGGTGGGGAGATGGACAGTGGAACTCTCATCAGCTAATTCCATCTTTATGGCCACTGCAATGACCATGGCATCAACTGGAACCCTTTTCCCCCAAAACTGTCTGTCTGTAGGTGGTGCATTATCCTGTCCAGCCTCTGAGGTATTGGCATTATGGAGTCAGGCTCCTTGCATGCCTGCTTTGAGAGCATGTTTATGAGCTCATCGGTAGGCTGAGTCACCCAGGAAGTAGACGGTCCTGTACTGAAAACCTCTAGGAGAGTGGATTCCTCCAGCATAGGGTAGGAGGATGTCCAGCCACCTCTCTGTTTCAGGATCTCTAATATGTCTCCAGAGGGAACATCTTCAGGTGGTGACCATGGGGACCTTTCGCCCTCATTGAAATATGTGTCTTCGGTGACAGACTCCTGTGAGGAGTGTAGGTGCTTCCGCTTGCATGTCCTTTTCCTGGGTACTTCCTTGGTGGGATGTTCTGAGAAAGTCTTGGAAGAGGAAATCAAAATTCCCTGAAAGGAAACCTGAGGTTTTGGTACAGGATATCCCTGTGGAGAGAGTAGTTGAGGCTCCAGATGCTGGGGCATCATGGAATAGGTAGGATCCGAGGGGGAAGGCTCTGTCACAGCTGCTGAGGCAGTGAACACTCTCTTTGCAGCCTTGAAGGCAGAGCTAGAAGGAGCCAGAGAGAGGCTCTGATCCGAGAAACTGGGTTTCTGAATTGTCACCTCTCTCTGATCTGTCGGCACTAACCCTGAGGAGGAAGGCAGAGCCTAACTGTCCAGTGCCAAGGTGCAGAAGAACAGAGATGGCTCCAAAAACTTTGGAGTTGAATGCTGCACCCTGGACCTGGCAGGCAGGCTTTGGCTCCAAGAGCTCTCCTGATCCAAAAAGATAGGAGGTCTCAGAGAAGATGTTGGTTCCAAAGATATGGAGATCCTCCATTCTGAGACGGATTGATCCATATGACTGGGATCCTGAAACTCTAAGGCAGCAGATGGAGTCAGAGGAGGAACTTGCAGGGGTGGTGTCGTGGAAGGTCAGTTACCTGACTCAGAGGAGTAGGTGCTGAGGGAAGATCAATCTGCTCCTGAGCTGACAGAATCCTCCTCACCACTGTCTCCACATCTTCTTCTGTGAGACTTCTAGATGAATGAGCAAAATAAATGTAGGGGGATGCTGGTATCTTCAGAAAGGGCGATGGAAGCTTGTGTGGTACTGGGTCATCTGATGGAGAAAATCCTAGTATGATGACAATAAAGAATTTCCGAAGGTTGTGTCTGATCCGAAGGTTGTGTCTGATCTGACTTTGATTATTCTGGAAACATTGAATTTCTTTTAGAAATCTTAGTATCTGAAGGAGCAGTCAGATTTGAAAGTTTCATCTTTTTTTGAACAGGGGTTAAGACTGGATGTTTAGCACTCCAATTCCCTAAAGAGTCCGAGGAAGATTTTGATAATGTGGAAGGCTTTGACTTTGGAGACTGGGATATGGCTTCTCCAAAAGAAGAAAGAAAGAGACCTTTTAATATTAATTTATTTTTACGTTTAGTTAAGGCTCATGGATTGAATCTGTGACAAATCAAGCAATCCTCCTATAAGTGTAATGGACCCAGGCAGCATACACAAAGGGAGTGCGTGTCCGAGATAGGCAACTTATGTCCACATTTGGAACATTTCTTAAATCCTGCAGATTTGTCAATTATCATGTAAGTATATTTCCACAGTAACTATACATCAAAATTCAAGATAAGAAAATGAAAAATAGTAATATATGTTTTTTATTTTTTTTAAACAGGCTGAAGAAAGAAGGAGAAGGAATACGACCAGTGGTAAGAAGAAATATTACCAAGTTGTAAGAAAGAAGGAGATTACTAGAGATAATGTCACTAGTCTTGGTTTACAATTGAAGATGAACAGGTGGGCTAATTCATTTATATGCTTTATTACATAGAAATACATCAGGATGGATAGCAACAGTGCAAAATATAAACAAACTGATTAACAGACTACACAGATATGCATGCTTACATCTCAACAGCTAACTATAAAATGGCAGCTAGGCTCATATGTGCTCAGTATTTGTATACATGTGCAAGCCCATGGAAAGCTTCTTAAAGATATACATACATACTGATCTACATCCTCCCTCTTTAATGAATTGCCCACAATAAAATGACATTTAGAAAAGACATGCAATTATACAGACACTGAGAAATAAGCACAACACTTAAGTCCTTATGTCCAAGTTGCCATGTATCTGGAACATGGTCTGGAAATGTGACCTGAACTAGTAATATAGCAATCAGAACTGGGTTTAGCAATGGGGACAGTCACTGGTGAACAAACAGTTTCTGGAGTTTCAGGATTCTTCTCAGAAACAGGGATATTTACTGGAACGTCCTCTGGAAATGGAACGCTGGATAACTCACTCTGAGATTTAAAGTCTTTCTCACAGGTATGATACTGAAATATAGGCTCGAACACCGGGACCAAATGTTTCTGATTCCACCTAAATTCAACTACTTGTGATTCCACAATGTACGATCTTTGCACTGGACATACACATTTCATGACACCAATCCGATCAAAACCTGTGGACTTATGCAATGTCACTATCTCCCCTTCTCGTAATGGACTGAGTGGTTTACTGGACTTAATATAATAGGACTTCTGGGACAAAGCCTTTTTATGAGTTGAGCTCTCACTGCTTTGTTGTTCTTAGCACAGGGAAACAACAGATTGCCACTAACTGGTAATGTGGTTCTGGTTTGTCTTGACAAAAGCTTTTGTGTAGGTGAACCGAGTTGTTTATCATGAGGAACATTTCTGAGATTCAGGAGATTCAGAAAACATCACTATTGTCTTGTTTTGACTTCTCTAATAATTGTTTTACACTTTGAAATGTATGTTCTTAGGTTCATAGGTTCATAGGTTCATACTAGGCTATCTGCCCTAGGGCATTTATAAGCCTAGCCAGAGTGTGTATGGCTTTCGCCACCCATTTTAAATTAATTTTGCTATGCCCTTTTTCGAGGTTAGTATACTGTGCCTCTGTCTAACAGTGACACAGAAGTGATACCCGGGGTAAACCTACGATCTCCCATCCACTCATTAAGATTCCTCTTGAAGAGAGTCAATGAGGGACTCTGCCTAACCTGGACTGGGATTTTATTCCAGAGTGAAGGGAGCCTCTGGGTTATGAATCTGTCCCTCCAGCATGTCCTATTTATTTCAGTGCTGAGGTTTAAGTCCCTCGAGCGCGTAGCTCAATGGGATTTGGATTTTCTGAGGTGCAGCATGTCCATTAATTCCGGGTTGGACATGGCTTTATATGTCAGGCACAGATCACCTCTGAGCAGGCGGTATGCCACTGAGTAGAGCTGGAGTTTCTTTAACCGGGCAGCATACGGCATCTGTTTGAGCCCCTTGATCCTCTTGGTGAGGTACTTTTGGGGTCTTTCCAGTTGCTGCAGGTGTCTGGTAAGGTACATCCCAAAAGGGCATTGTACTCAATTATGGGCCTGATGAGGGATGAGTAAAGAGGCACGATGACCTCCCCTGATCTAGATGTGAATCCCTTCATGATTAGGTGGGCTATATAAAATGTTTTTCTAACCACTTTGGCCACGTTGTTGTCAAATGAGAGATTGCTATCAACTTGGGTCCCCAGGTCCCTAATTACTTCTTCTGTACTTAATGGATTACCACCTATGTGGTAATTTGTGGGCACTTTGTTTTTGCCAAAGGGGATGACTATACACTTTTTGGCATTTAGCTTGAGGCCATGGCTCTGGCACCAGTTGTTTGTTTCTATGAGGCCCTTTTGGAGGATGCTTGTGTCGGCTGGAGAGTCTATTATGGCGCTCAGTTTGCAGTCATCTGCGAACTTGGTCAGCCACAGTCCTTCCATGTTGGCCTGTACCTCCGGGAAATATATACCGAACAAGAGAGGTCCCAAGACTGAGCCTTGTGGGATGCCACTTGTAACTGGTTTGGAGTCTGACATGGCTCCAGCTATTCTAACCATGTGGGTTCTATCCTTGAGCCAGTTTGCAACCCATCTAGTGACATAGGGGTTTATATTTAAGCTGGTGAGCTTATCTATAATGCCCGAGTGGGGTATTGTATCGAAGGCTTTTGCGAGGTCCAGGTAGGCTGTGTGGACCACCTTCCCTTGTCAATGGCCTTGGTGACTGTTTCAAAGAAATCGACCAGGTTTAAGAGGCAGGATCTGCCCTTAACAAAGCCGAACTGGGTAGGATCCAGTGTCTGTAGGTCCCCAATATCTTTATTTATAAGGTCCATGATGATCCTTTCCATAGCTTTGCAGACCAAGCTAGTGAGACTTATGGGGTGATAGTTTCCAGGATCCGTTGAGGCACCACCTTTGTGGAGAGGGACCACTGTTGCTGTACGCCACTCTTTGGGTACATATCCTGTAGTAAGGCTGAGATTGAACAGTAGTTTTAGGTTTGGGTTTAGCTCTTCTTGGAGTTCATGTAGGACGCAGCCCGGGACACCGTCTGGTCCCATTGATGCTGTGTTTCTTGCTTTGGAGAGGGCAGCTCTTACCTGAGCATCTGAGATGTCAGGGGGCAGCACTCTGCTGGGATAGATATTAGCCCTTTTGGTGGGGGGGGGAGTTTGCGCTGAACCTGTCAGCTAGGATGTTGGCAATGTCTGTGGGTTCGGTGTATTTGTTGTCATTTTGGACTAATTCTGAGCATATCTGGGAATTCCCACCCAGGTTCCTAACATAACTAAAGAAAGCCTTGTGATTATCCTTAGTGTCCTGTGCAATTTTTCTCTCGAAGCTGGCCTTAGACGATTTTATGAGTGCCCGTAGTTTTTTGCTAATACTGATCAGCGATGTCTTCCCTTTTTGGGATTTTGCTCTGACATGTAGTAGCTTTCTCCTTCTATTGTATAGTTTGTTTATGGCTGGGGTCCACCAGACAGGACGTCTGCCTTTGGAGGATTGGGTCTTGGTTTTATTTGGGATTGCATGATCCATGCATTCCTGAAGGTGTTCATAGAATGCGTTTCTAAAGGATTTTGTGGTCTGGGCCGTATTATCCACAGGCCCGGGGGCTTTGAAGGATTTCACCTCGGTTTTGAGGAGTGTGAAATTTGCTTTAGAGAAGTTTTTCACTGTGGTTTTCTGGGCATGGGGTGGGGTTGGGATGTGAATATCCAGTGAGATTAGTTTATGGTCTGATCTTACCAGTGAGGGATACACTTCTGGTCTGGAGCATCGAGTCCCCATGTTGGTGATGATTAGGTCCAGTATGTTTTCCCCTCTTGTGGGAGTGGTAACAAGTTGTTCCATAGCATTTGAGTTTATAAATTCTAGGAACCTTTGGGCTAGGGTGTTGGAGCTAGAGTAATGCTCCCAGTCTATGGTTGGGTAGTTGAAGTCAGCCAATATAATGGTGTTTGGAGAGACCTTCATATTTTCCAGTGTTCTCAGGAAGGCCGAGTGGGGTTCCTGGGTTTGGGAGGGTGGTCTGTAGCAGGCTATAAACTGGAAGGCAGTTTTACCCACTGTTAGTTGCACATGGATAGTCTCTGATGCTTTGTGCTGTGCCACCAACCTGGAGGTGTGGGTATCTTTGACGAATATTGATACTCCCCCTCCTTTTGTGGTTTGGTCCAGGTTTTGGGGCCGAAAAGCATGGTATGAGGTATAACCTGGTAGTGCTGGGGTGCTCTCAAGAGCCTTGAACCAGGTTTCTGTTACTGCACAGATATCGATGTTCTCCATGCTAAGGAGAGTTTCGAGAGCATGCATCTTGAGGTTTAGACTTCTGCCGTTGAGTAGCATTACTCTTAGTTTCTTATCCCTTGTGATACCTATGGAGGTGGGTTTGTCTTTTGAGCCTTGCCTAAAAAAGGCACTATGGGGGTAGCAAGAGCCTTTGCCAATATCCGAATGCCCAGGGGTGACAGGTGCAAGCCGTCCCTAGTGAAGCATCGTGGCTTGTCGAGCATGTCATCCCAGGCTGACAGGCATTGGATCCCCTTTGAATGACACCAATACTTAAGCCAATTGTTGAAATTAATAATCTTGTCTTCATACTGTGGCATCATTCTTGGTGAGGGTAAGATGCTACTCAAGGTCAGGGTCATACCGGCCTGGGCTACATGCTCAGTGAGCTCTTCTATGTCTCTTTTCATGTAGTCCAGGGAGGTACGTCTCAGGTCATTCACACCAGCATGGACAATGACTGAGTCATATTTGTACTTGCCTTGGAGTGACCTGAGTGCTTGCGTTATGTGGCGGATCCTAGCACCCGATAGGCAGCTCACCGTGACCTTCTTCTTGTTCAGCCTGGTGAGCAGGACGTCAGTGTGCCTGATGATAGTGTCACCTATTACAAGTGTATCAGGTGTGTTGTTTAGCTTTAAGGGCTGTGACTGTTCGGCACACTGGCTTTGTGAGCTATGTGTTGCACGTGTTTTGTTTTGGGGTAGCGGTTGCTTGGGTGTCTGCTTTGGAGGTCTCTGCTGCTTAGGCAGATTTTTATTTAGAGCCTCCAAGTATATTTTTGTGTGTTTATGTGTTTGGTTTGCTGTCGTGGTAGGTCTATGTGAGACTGGAATTGTAGTGAGTGTGGTTTCCTTCTCCTCCTGACTGGTTACGCCAGTACTGAGTTGAGGAGCTTAGCCTCCAGTTTGGCTATATGGTTGCATCTCTCACATGTGTTGGAATTTGTTGGGAGGAGGAGAGGGTTGTCTGTGTACATTAGGCAGTTGTAACATTGCCTCAAGATTCCCAGGTTCACCAGCTGGACCGGAGAGGAGATTGACAACTGACCTTTGGACATGCTAGAATAGTATTGGGAATTCCTTTATAATTGAAAAAAAGATTCTGCCAAACCATTTGATTATGGGTACTCAGGGCTTCTTGTAAGATGAGTAAAGTTCCACTCTTCAGCAAATCTTTTGAACTGCTGGCTTGTAAACTGTGTACCACTGTCAGAAATAACTTTATGTGGGCTACCATGACCTGCAAAATGCTGCTTCATCTTAGTAATGAAAGTACTGGATGCTAGATTAAGAAGTAGGTCAATCTCAAACCAATTTGAATAAGAGTCTACTAACACCAAGTAATGTTGACCTTCCATTTGAAAATGTCTGTAGCTACTGCTGACCAAGGTAGCTCAGGAATCTGGTTTAGCTGAAGTGGTTCTTTCTGTTGATGTGGCTTAGTACTATTATATACAGAACATGATGAAAGTACTCTCTCAATTTCCCTTGACACAGAAGGCTAAAATAAGGTTCCCTATCAGAAGAGTGAACGCTGGAAATAGCGAATGCTCTTCTGTTGAACTGTAAAGTTTGAAAGCTGAGAACGTCAAAATCACGGAACAGTGATTTTTTTCTCAGGGAGAACAATTGCTGGGCCATTCTCGGGACTTTGCTGTTTTCTCCACTGTGGTGCAATCTCGGAGTTGGTATATTTAAGTTGGGTGTGTGTGGGGGGCACAGCCCCTCACATCAGGGGGTGTGGGGGGGCTAAGCCCCCCAGTTTATTTTGTTTGTATGTATATATATATATATATATATATTTTTTTTTTTGGATCAGCGAATGTTTTCCCTGGGAAAAAAATTACTGATTTGTGACTGATATTTTTGGCTTTCGAACTTTATAGTTCGACAGAATAGCTTTTGATATTTTTAGCATTCACTGTTCTGATATAGAAGCTAAAATACTAATCCTCTCGTCCTTCTTTTGGTAGAATCAGTTCCTGGGTGGCCACAGTGCAAAATAGTAATATTTTCTTGTAAGGATTTTGAAACAATCACTTTTGGACCTTTCATGGTGATACCATTGTCAGGCAAAATCTCATCTCTGTAAGGAAAATATGGTTGCAGATCAAATGGTATGCAAGATTGCTTTGATGGCCATCCTCGACTGATAAAGTGGTTGAGCTTCTGAAGTATTGGATCTAAGGCTGTATGACTTCTAAGCTCATCAAGATGTGTGTAAGAAAAATTTCTCACTTCCATGACTTCAAAATCAAGTTTCTCATTTTCATGCTGTTCAGTGGTATTTCTGGTGATCTGGAAAAGGTATCAGCAAGATAAAAAAAGTTTGCTTTTTGTGTAGACAAGATTGAAATTATAGAAGTCCACATGCAAGTGAAGTGAATGGCTGTAGAATATATTAATCTCAATCTTCAAAGGATAGGTTCCTTGCTCCAAACCACAACGATAACACCAACACAAGCAATTCAAGTATAAAAAGAGATTTATTATATGCTAGCACTATCAGTAAGCGCTTTCACCTCCACGGCTTTATCAAACTACAAAGTGCATAGTCAGTAAAAACATTTAAATACAATAAAGTCAAACCCAATAGGTTCAAATTAAAACAGATAAAATGATATCATTAAATGAGGGCAAACCTTTCTTAAATTAACCCTTAGTGAGGAGCATATACTATGGCCTAAAGATCCTCTTTCTCTTAAGGGCAGGTTTCACTTGCACTTTATCATTAATACCAGGGATTTTATCTGCCCTGAGCCTAATAATCCATTTAAGTTCCCAATGGGAGCTGAGCATGAGTTTGTATTTAGTGTACTGCAACAAATAAAGACGAATATTAGGGGAGGGGATGTAGACACTTGTCTTTTAGAATGCGAACTTAAATGGATTATTAGGCTCAGGGCAGATAAAATCCCTGGTATTAATGATAAAGTGCAAGTGAAACCTGCCCTTAAGAGAAAGAAGATCTTTAGGCCATAGTATATGCTCCTCACTAAGGGTTAATTTAAGAAAGGTTTGCCCTCATTTAATGATGTCATTTTATCTGTTTTAATTTGAACCTATTGGGTTTGACTTTATTGTATTTAAATGTTTTTACTGACTATGCACTTTGTAGTTTGATAAAGCCGTGGAGGTGAAAGCGCTTACTGATAGTGCTAGCATATAATAAATCTCTTTTTATACTTGAATTGCTTGTGTTGGTGTTATCGTTGTGGTTTGGAGCAAGGAACCTATCCTTTGAAGATTGAGATTAATATATTCTACAGCCATTCACTTCACTTGCATGTGGACTTCTGTTTTTGCATTTTTATTTCAAGTTGCAGTGAAGTTAATCTGTTTGTTGGTTTGTGTTGGCTGTTTTATTAAGATTGAAATTATACTTTTGCAATTTGAGCATCATACATTGTTATCTGGCAGGAGCTGTATGCATACGCTTTCTCAAAATAATGACTAGAGGTTGGTGATCTGCTTCAATCTAGATAGGTCTACCATAAATATAATCATGGAACTTCGAACATGCAAACACAATTGGCAAGAATTTTTTCTCTATCTACGGATACTGCATCTCAGTTTGTGTTAGAGTTCTGGACACATAGGCTACTGGTCTACCCTCTCGAAGAATGACTGCACCAAGACCAAACTTTGAAGCATCACAAGAAAGAGTTACTGGTTTGTGAACATCATAGTATCTGAGAATTGGTAGACTGGCAATTCTTTGTTTCAGGAAATCAAATGCTCTTTGGTGTTGTTCTAACCATGACCAAGATACATCTTTGTGTGTCAGGTCTCTAAGTGGTGCTGAAAGTTGGCTCAAGTCTGGAATGAACTTGTCTAGATAATTAGCCATGCCAAGAAAATATTGTAGGGCTTGAACATTGGAGCTGGCATCTCAAGAATTGCTGTTTGCTTGGAATGATCTGGTTGTAAGCCTGAACTGGTAACCAAATGACCAACATAAGTAACCTCTCGTAGCCTGAATTTGCACTTCTATGGATTCAGTTTAAGATTCACTTCACGTGCTCTTTCCAGAACTTTCTTGAGGTTTCTGTCATGCTCAGCGTCACCTTTACCTCCTACTAGAATATCATCCACTATAATAGCACATAGATAACCAGAAAAAAATTTGCTCCATTGCACGCTGGAAGACTTCACTGGCAGAATTTATCCCAAATGGCATTCTCAAAAATCTGTACCTGCCAAAAGGAGTACTGAAAGTGGTTAGCAATGAAGAGTTTCGGTCAACCAAACTTTGCCAAAATGAACTCTTTGCATCCAAGACAGAAAAAACAGTGGCATTTGCCATAAGAGCAGCAACTTTTTTGACTGTACGCATTGGATAATGAGGTATTTTCAGTGCTTTGTTCAAATCTCATGGATTAATTCATATTCTGATATCATCTGAGCTTTTCTTATGAGGTATGACCATGGAAGATATCCATTCAGTAGGTTCATCAAGTGGACAAATTATACCTTGCTGCACCATTTTATCTAGCTTAACAATAAATGAATGAATTTCCTCACTACTAAGGCAACAGAAAGTAGAATCCAAGCACCAAAAAATCAAACTGTTGCACCACGGCCAATAATGTGCAAACACAAAACCAGATAAAATCTTATAGGTTTGTTTATTGAATAAAACAAGCAAAATTGCTTGATAAAAACTTTGTCATTGACGAGAGGAGCACAAAAATAATGCTCAATAGATAAAATCTTTTTCAGTCCTTGTCGTTGACAATATAAACGGCTTTTTTTCAATGATAAATACTCACAAGTTGCTCCATATATAGAGAAGATAAAAAGTCCCAGAAAGTAGATGTCAATGAGAACCTGTTATCCGAAGATATATTTACAGGCAAAATCATTCACCAAATAAATCTTCACCTTTGTGGAATACCAAGTGGTGATGAAATTCTGCTGTTAAAGTTCGTTGACAAATGTGGGCATAAAATTCCAAAGCAAAGGACCCCAAATGCACGATAAGCGCTTTCGGTTTTCACCTTCTTCAGATCGTAGGGGGTTGAGAAAGATGCTAAACTTTTAAAATAACTTATGACCAATGATCATGCGCCAAATCTGGCGCCTTAAACAGCGATACACCTTCTATGCAAATAAGGTGCTCAATCACTGTATTCTCAACCAATGGGTTGCTAGCAACTGACATCCATAAACTTGACTGGAGTTCTAAAATTATGGCATCAGATGAATTGTAACCAATTAAACATCAGGTGATTCTTCAAGAAAAGAGATGTGTATCTTGTATTCAAATGAGATGTCCGACTGTCTTCCTAGACCAATCAGTTGTTAAAAAGCATAACGCGTGCAAAACTATGAGGGATATAGTATCAGTTCTATCAGAAGAAGAACAAACTTTTGGAATGTTAGCTTATAAAGATGTGTTAACTCATACTCTTCAGCACTTAATTTCCAAGGTTAAAAATTACTGGTGCCAATTCTACCAGAACAAAAGTTTTCAAAACTCAGCGTGCCTTTTGCTCCTTCGAGTAACATTATGAATAAGCAGAGTTACGGGCAATGTTTCAATATGTCAATATTCATATATTTCAGCCAACAATGCTGCCTTTTTGTTTAATTGCTGATAGATGTCATGCGCAATAATAACAGAAATTAGAGGTGGTAACATCGGTCAAGTTTCAGCGAATCGAAAAACAAACAATTCTTTAAGAGAAGGTGCATGCCTTGTATTCATATTAGTTGTTCTTTCATTTGCCTATCGGCTGTGGTATGGCGACACGTATATAATTCAAGACTGAGATAGATACAACATCCTTACTAATGTAAAAGGAATAAGTTTAATAGATGTTGACTTATAGAAATTAATTCATGTTCTTCAGCACATATCATCCAAAATATAGATATGTATGTCACTTGTTCCAAGATCAGAATAAAACTTTCAAAGCCAACACACCCTCTATCTCTTTGAATTGCAATATAAAAAATATATAGCAGGGCTGCTGATAATAGTTCGGGATGTCGAAACTTAACAATACTGTCATATCTTTCAATTTATTCATGTTCTTCGGCACATAACATCCAAAATATAGATATGTGTGTCACTTGTTCCATAACCGGAATAAAACTTTCAAAGCTAACGCACCTTCTATCTCTTTGAATTGCAATAAAAAAATATATAGCAGGGCTGCTGATAGTAATTCGAGATGTTGAAACGTGACAATACTGTCATAACTTTCCATCACAGATATGCAATACCCTGTTGCCACACTTATACTAATGTTCCATCTCTTCTAATAAAAAGATTTTTACTCATGTGATGGATATCAGAAGGAATTCTATAATAATAATTTCATGAATAAATCTTTGGTCTTCTAGTTTTTAATATAGGTTTTAAAGGTACATAGGCATTTAATCCAGGAGATCTATCAGCTTGCAAGTTAACAATACATGTTGCCTCACAGAGTTCTGTTATGTTGGTAATATTGCCTCTTTTAATATTAGGTATCACATGTTCAATGGCTTTAAAACTAAAGCCATGATTGGGAAATTCTTTAATATGTGCTGCAAGTGCATTATGAGTATCAAGTTGGCGAATATCATTTAAATGCCGTAATATCCTTCTTTTGAATAATTGATTTGTCTTACCCACATAGAAACTGGTGCAGTTGTTACAGGTAGCTAGGTACACTATATTTTTAGTGTTACATGTCACCTTACAGTTGAAGTAAAATTCCTTAGAGGAAATAGGATGTACAAAAGAATTTCTTTTGTCAATATGGCAACACACCATACAATTTCCACATGGGAAGGTACCTTTTTTACCTAATAGTTTCTTTCTTGTGAAGCCATCCTTATTACACAACAACCTCTTGATATTTTTCTTATTTTTATACCCAAAGCGAGGTTTGGACCCCACTATATTGCAAAGTTTAGAATCCTGTGACAATATGGGCCAAAACTTGGCAATGACTTCTTTTATTTGTTGATTATCGGTACTATATGTTAACATCAATCTCAATGGTGATTGGTGACTACTGGCCACTTCTGTGGCTATAATTTGATCACCACCTCTATCTGATGTTATTGCCAGAGTTGTATCCTGTCTATTGGAAGTTTCACCAATACGATCTCCCAATCTCATTAGGTCAGGGTTAACCTCCTTCAAAGAATATCCACGTTCCAATAAACATCTCTTGAGATTGTTAGTTTCAGCTTCAACTACTTCTGTCCTAGTACACCTTTTCTCAATTCTTGTCATCTCATTTTTCATGATGTTTTTAGTCACATGCCTAGGGTGCATGCTATTCCTATGAAGATAGTGTTTTTTCCAAGTTGGTTTACGGAATAAAGAAGTTTCATAACTTCCTTCATTGCTTCTATATATATGGACATCAAAAAAATTAATTTCTAATGGTGAACAAGCACTTGTAAATTTTAAATATGTGGTTGTACTATTCAAATACTGTACAAAGGATTTAAACTGGCACTCTTCACCTTCCCATAACAGGAAAAGGTCATCCACAAAACGACCATAATACTTCACACAACGATGCCATGGATTCGAAGGGCTTAGGATGAAATGTCTTTCCCATTCTGATAATACTATATTAGCATAACTGTTAGCACAAGGGATGCCCATGGCAACACCCCATCATTGTCAATAGATGTCCTGACCATATGTGAAAAAATTATTGTCCAATACCATCTCTAATAAGGAGCAAATTACTTCCGCTGATTCTGGACCATCTTTATTACTTACTAATGTTCTGACTGTTTTTAATCCTATTTCATTTGGTATACAGGTAAACAGACTTGTGACATCCAACGTTGCCAGTAGAAGAGATTGTGAATTACATGCTGAAGATGTGGCAAGCTTAAACTTGCTTAGGAAATCGTCTGTATCTCGTAATACTGAAGGTATAGAAAGAAGTATATTCCTTAATTCTTTTTCTACAAACAAAGACATAGTCTCTGTGAGCCATCCCTGGCCAGCCACTATGGGGCGAAATGGAGGATTCAGTAAATTCTTATGCACCTTGGGAAGTCCACTGATAGATGGAAGAGTGGGATGTTCAATCTTGAAAAATTCTAATTCATCAGAAACTATAATTCCTTGAATGAACATTGAATGTAGTCGATCATAAATTCCTTGAATATGTTGATCCAGTTTCTGCGAATTGACCAAAATATATGTCCTAGAATCACTTAATAATTCCTTCATCCCAGCTTTATACTTATCAGCTGCCAAAACCACAATACTACCTCCTTTGTCAGCTGGTTTTATAACTATTCCATCATTAGATTGTAAATTGCATATCGCTGCTCTCTCTCCAATAGAGATATTATGAAAATGTTTCGTATCTTTGCCCGTTCTTATTCTCATAACTTCATCAGTACACATACGTGTAAACAGCTCAAGGGCTGGATGGTTAGTAGGAACAAAAGAACTGGGTTTCTTAAGGGATTTTTGTTCTTTATCTTTCAAACCAAAAATATTCTTTAGAGATACATTCCTTGTAAAACATTTCAGATCAAAAACAAATTCACTTAGATCTGATTTCATAGAGGGAATAAAAGTTAGACCTTTTCCTAACACACTTAATTCATCTCTAGTCAGGACATAATCAGATAGATTCATAACTAACGACTCTTTATTTAATTCATAGTCTTTTTTCTTTTCCTGTCCTGGCTTAATGCCCGTGGATTCCTTCGTTGTGATTGCTTCAGGAAAACCGGTAAATGGTGACTAATAGGAATATGTGTGGCACCTTTCTTCGGTAAAGTGCCTGTATCTATTGCTCTTTGAGTACCTTCCAAGCCTGGGTCATTAATGATTTCTGTTTCAGGTCCTATCCTGAGGGAACTCATTGGTTCATTGTTAAATTTTCTAGTTTCCATAGGGATATTATTGGAATCAGTGTTAGGCCTAGGGAAACCCCTAGATCTATCTGAGATGTTCCTATCACCATGGGGGTTATTGTCTATGCCATCTCTTGGCCATTCAAAAATTCTCCCATGTTTGAAATCCAAAACATCTCTCGAAAGTTTCTTTATCTTTTGATCTTTTAATTTAGATTCATAAGTACTCAAATTTAACTGTAATGTTCTCAATTTATTCATTTGAAAATCATTTAGATCAAATTTCTCAAGTTCTTGTTGTTTTTTTTTTTTAATAAACTCACCACTTTTGACCTCTTCAGGTTTGAAGAAGTCAATAATCAAGCGCATATAGCGAAACCTTGTTTCCAAGTTGATAGCCTGCCATTTGGCTAACAGTTCTGGAAACTGGTTGCCATAGCTAGGCATGCACTTGATTCTCATTCCTTTTGGGATGACTTGTTTGTGCATGCTTGCCTCTAGATGGAATCTTTGCCAGGTAAGCCTCTTCAGGCGATATGCAGCTGTTTCGACTTCTCCTAAAAGATGTTCAAATCGACCATCATCATTGATTACTGCAGGCATTTCCTCTGTCATATTCTCAAAGTTCAAGTGCAATAAAGGGTTAGTAGCAACTTCAGATGGTGACGAACCCACGTTTACCATCCTGAAGTCAAATACATTTCTCATTCTTTGATTGGCACGTCCCTCCTCGTTAATGCTCGTGTCAGCCATGTGTAGTGAGTTAGACCAAAAATCTATCTAGCTTGGCTTTGACTTTGCTCTGCATAGCTACTGGAACTTTATGGGCTGGCCTGATAACTGGGCTGACTTCAGGGTCTAACTTCATGGAGTACACAACTGGTAATTTGCCTAGTTTGTCTTTGAAAAGATCAGCATATGTAGAAAAAATAGACTGGGTGAAATTAGAACAGTGATCTTTTAAACTTACATGGTGCACTTCCTTATTAAATGAAAGTAGTCCCATTTTCAAACTGTTTCTGAGACCTAATAATGACTGTACATGCCTTTTGACTATGTAAAACTGCAAGTCATATATGTTCCCAGCAGACTAACATGAAAGCACTACTGAACCTTCGGTTTGAATTTCTTCACCATCATAAGCAACAAGCTTCACACACTTTACCAAATCAAGCTTCTCCCCAGCATATACTCTAGCAAATACTTCTGCTGACATAACATTACACTTTGAACCTGTGTCAACTTTGAGCTCTATGAGAGACCCATTTATCCGAACAGTACAAAATACTTCACTCTTTGCCCATAGATCTTCTGCATTGACTGTTTCATTAAGCACTGACGCACCATCAACATAAAAAGTAGGGTCACAGCTTTCTAATTGATCAACTTGTCTCTTTGAATGTTCTCTTTTAATAAAAGAATGCCTCTTATTTGGTTTACAAAACCTTTTGAAATTATTCCACTTATTGCATTTGTGACATTGTTGACCAAAAGCTAAGCACTTTTCTCTTTTGGGTTCATGATTTGCACCACAATTACAACAGTTGACTATGAAACTGGGTAGAGGCACATTCTTTGAGTTTGCTGACTCACTCTTCCACTTCGCTGAGATTGTGCTAACTCTGGAATTTGCTAGAAAGGTACAGGGTTTCCCAGGGACTGTTGCAGAGCTTACAGCAGCTGCCATGTGCTTGGGCCTGTTTCTTTTAGCCAAGTACTGCATAATATCAACATTGGCCTTAGAAGATACTGGAAGCATGCATTTCTCATTTGTAAGTATATTTGTGTGCTTTTCTGTAAGCTGATATATCTGACAAATCCCAGTGGTCTTATTCAAAGTTAAATCACTGTCATGAACCAAAATCTTTCTCACAGCATCATCATTAATACCACATGCAAGTCGGTCTTTTATCAACTCATCCCTTAAATCACCAAATCTGCACGTTTTAGCTTTATTTCTCAAGTCAGCTATATATGCTGCAAAATGGCTTTTGATCTCTTGTGTAAATTAAGTGCCTTTCCATTGTAATATTCATTTGGGGGTTACAAATTTCTCTAAATTTACATTTTAAGCACTCTGGATCTTCCCTTGTTTCAGCTGGTACCACTATATGACAACTCTCCCCTCTACTGCAAAAACAGCAGGTGCATACACAAATGGACCCTCTCTTTCTATGGATTCTGAACCAGCTAATTTAAGCAGAACAAATGCCTTTGTATGTGCATCTTTATCAGAAAATGCAGCTTGTATGAAAATATAGTACTCTTGCTCAAATGCTCTCCAGTTCTCTGCAATATTATTATCAAATACAAGTGGAGCTGGTCTATGAAATCCTTCAGCCATACCACCAAAGTATGCCCAAACACACTGAAAAAATGGCCCTTGTAATTATGTACAAACATGCACACACAGCCAGTACTTGTAATAACATTCAAATGCACAATAAACTCTTCAAAATACTGTACATTGTAAAATATGGTTTGAAATGAATGTATTTTGTGAAATAACTGCACTGTAATACTGCACAAACTTGCGAACACTTGGTTGTTGTTGTTGTATCTTTTGGCTTTTCCCGGTTAGGGGTCGCCACAGCAGAACTCCGGTCCACTAATGATTGGCAGTAGATTTTTACGTGCCGAGTTGCTGGCCCTGATGCACAACATTCAATGAAGGTACGCCCATTCACGCATGTCTCCACACAGAAGATGCTGTAGCTGAGAATTGAACTGGACAACGTCTTACTGTGAGGCTACAACACTACCGCAGCACCATCATTGCGAACACTTGGTACACTTCGGAAATTTTGAATAGCTTTAATTAATGTGAAAAAGTAGCTCATAGCGAAAAAATGTGGTCGTTTTCCTTATTTTATACATTTTATGCTATTCGGACTTTGTTTCAAACATTTTTGTAATTATTTCAAATATTTTTATCAATATATCTCAGTTTCAGACATTTCATTTAATTAGAAATTTGTTTTGAGCATTCTGAGTGCTTTGTTTTATATTTTTTGAATAATAAATTATTTAAGCACATTTTGGTACCTGAAAATAGTTTCTGACCTGTTTTGCAAGTTGTACGTGCAGTAGAGATGATCCATTTCTCAATATTTCTCCAACATTAGCCGAGTGCCTTTTTATCTTGATTCTGGATCCCATTCTGACACTGTGTCGCTTGTCTTGGTTTACCATTGAAGATGAACAGGCGGGGTATTTCATTTATATGGTTTATTACACAGAAACACATCAGGTACAAAATATAAACAAACTGATTAACTGACAGACTACACAGACATGCATGCTTACATCTCAACAGCTAACTACAAAATGGCGGTTAGGCTCACATGTGCTTAGTATTTATACACTTGTGCAAGCCCATTTAAAGCTTCTTAAAGGTATGCATACATACTTACTGATGTACAGATAGTATCTAGCAGTACCAAGTACAAAGGAGAGTGAAGAAAAACAGACAAAAAGATAACAACCCTCAAGTTCAGTACAGGAGGAAAGGGGGCAAGGAAATACCAACGATGGTATGTCAGAAATACAGCAAAGTCGCAAGGGCAAGGGAGAATACAGAAAGGAGGAAGATTGTAAACCACAAACAGTAAAACAGTAAAACAGTAAGGACTAAAAGGCTACAAGGTGAGCTATGGAGAGAAAAATGTTTAATAGAAGAGTTTTCAAGAAAAAAAAATACTTATCTAATAGAGCTCAAGAGAAACTGGTAGACCATGCCTGTTAGCTAGAAGCAGCAAATGAGATCTCAGGTACTTGGCAGGGTGCATTGTGGGTAAGGGAGAAGCTCAAGAGATCTGTTGGTTGTGATCTGTAGCATCAGCTGAGTCATATTCGATGGATTGGATTCAAACCCATTCGTGAGGAAAGAATGAAGACTGACAACATCAGATCCCTGTATTATATGTTTTTGACATGGATGTCAAGATTCGCCTCTGGAACTTCATTCACAAAGTGAATTTCTTGACATCCTTGACATCCACATCTCAAACACAATAAGCGAGTTATGATTAATGACCCAATCATAGCCCTCTATGTTCAATCACAAAACGTTCATTTAAAAGAAAATTATATCATTGTTCCAACAGAGACAGTATTAAAAATAGACAAGGAATGGGCAAAAATGAAGAACTTTAAACTGAACTTGGAAAGGCTAAAGAACATTACTATAAGAAAAAAAAGAGGAGAAAGTCTAAAATTGACAACATAGTGCAGGTTGTGAAAGTACAAAGAGAGCTAGATGAGAAATGCATGCTTGCAAATGATGCAGTTAGTGAAAACAGTGAGAGTAAATGTAAAAAAATATGGGTGGTAGCAGCGAACTGCGAAATGTATTTCTAAATTCACAGCATGATTACTTTATGTTATATTAGTTTAATGTAAGGGATGCTGTTGCTACTGGGGAGGACTTCAAAAGATTTTTTTTAATTTCAAAATAGTGCTTGTTGGAAAAGCACAGTGATAATATTAACAGAGAACTAGATCTGCATCCATATAAGCTCCAGTATAGCTCTTTTACTGAAATTTCATTATATCTTTGGGAATTCTGTGCCTCTAAATTGCTTCTTTACCAGAAAAATGTAAACTGTATAACATCTGTTTTAACTGCCTTCCAGTGTTCCTTAGCAATGAATGTTTACCAAAATCTGTATACTTGTTAAACCCAGTCACAAGGGAATATTAAGTATTGATTATTACTCACAAAGTACAGGATAAGTGGGAGGAAGACCGTCTATAGCCTGCTAGTGTGTGTGTATATATATATATATATATATATATGTGTGTGTGTGTGTGTGTGTGTGTGTATGTATATATATCAAAATATACATGAGGAACAGAAAAAGAAAAAAAAATTTAATTAAAGATTATGGGGAAAAAATGCTATCAGTGGAATTCCACATTTGATCACAAGATGTCAGTCTTAACCTATGATTAGAGCTTGCCTAGTGCGTCTTTCTCAGTGAAGCTTTGTATCCCCATCAAGATTGACTGTCATGATTTTCATTTTCTTGTTACTTTGCAAGTAAGAGATGAGCTCTAGTTAGTGTTTATCCAATAACTAATTGCTGTAATGCTTAAGAGCCTGCATGTATATTCCCAGCATGCTCCACTGCCTATACCCATATAGACTGCAGATGCCATACAAGTTGCAACTACTTCTACATTTTCACCTTTGGGTACTAAAATTCATAGCTCTGACTGAAAAATGAATATTTTTTACATCGTACATACGCACACATACGCACACAAGCCTTTACACTCCCACCCCCCCCCCCCACACACACAAAATGCCTGGCAGCATACCTGTCAACCTCCTAGTGCAAAAAGCTGGACAAAGCCTGACAGAATAGAGGGAGAAAGAGCCAAAAATAGGGGCAGATTTTAAATACTGCTCTTAGAAAGTTGCTAGAATAATAGGATGTTGTCTTAACATGCATTTTTCTGATGGGTAAATATATGTCATTATTTAGTGACAGTTGGGAGGTATGCCTGCCAGTATTAGAATCCATGTCGTAATTAATAAAAATTCCTACATAAGCTCAGTGCCTGTGACTTAACAGCTTTTGTGGATATGCACAGCCTTTTTTGTAGTAATGCTAAATCTATAATGAGGTAAATATGAGGACAAGAATGAAGTCTTTGTGCTATGCCTACACTGTAGAATTTATGAGTATTGTCACTACAAGCATTTTGTGCAGCTTGTTAAATTATCTAGCAGTAGTAGTACAAAAATTTTGTACATCTGCTACATTTCTTTTGTTGCAGTAGCTTCTTTCTTAGTGAAGATATCCAGAATTTAATCATGACAGTTCTCTACTTCTAGTCCTAATCTTCAGCAAAATATAAAGATCATTTGCTTATACGGTTTGTTTTACTGCCTAATAGTTTAACAGCTCATGTCATGTAACCAAGAGTCTGCCTTCTTCTTAGGTTAAACAAAATTTATTTTTGTCTGAATACTGCTGATATTTCTGTATCTATTTTGTGTTAAGGGAAATGTTCATGTTTGTACAACTATATATTAATAAATCATTGTCCCCTTACTTTAGCGACCTCCTGCATTATTATCCTTCCTTCTGTGTACCCTCATCCTTACATATGTACCCTCATCCTTACATATTACTGTTTTCCAAACATTGTCATGTTGAAGTCTTGGCTTCCTGGAGTCTATTGAGATATTTGTATATACCATTCAGGAGTACAGCTGTTTATCCTGTGTAACTTAATCAGATCTCAAACTGTAGCATCTGTTAAATCATTTCTGCATACTGTCAATAGCTTAGCATGTTGGGGCTTGCTTTTTTGCAGATGCTTTACTGTGTTGAAGCATTGCATAATTTGGAGAAGAGGGGAATGAATTTCTTGTTATTTTAATACTTTTCTCTTTTCTCTAATTTTGCGTGTCTTTGGAGGAAGTACATACAGATATCTGGGGTGTTGGGGCAGACCGCCACATCAGAGCTGAAAAGTCAGCCCTCTGTAAAAAATGATTTTTTTTTTACTGTTTATATTGTTTTACAGTTTTGTTAAGTGTAGGTATTATACTTGTGATATTTTGCAACTTGACTAAGGAAGACGTATCTCATAGTAAATTATCCCCAGGATTCAATAATGCCTGCACTAAGTGTACACCATTCTGAATGGCAGACAGCACTGACATAACTCACACCTTCATCCTCCTAATTTTAGTTTTTCTCCTGATATTCTTGCAGCTATAAATACTGACAGGGATTCATAAAGGTTACTACAAAGTGTAGACTAAATGTACACAGTGTAATCTTTCTGAGTGACTAGAAAGCACAAAAAATGTGATAAGAATGTTCTTGAATACATATTGTGTACATTTAGTGTAGGCTTTATTGAATCTGATCTTTTTTGTTCCACTGAAGAAACTGTATAATTTGTGTGGTAGCACACTAGAACTTGAATGTGTTTCTCTGGAAGACCTTGAATTGATTCCATCTGTAAGCAGCATTTTTCTGTGATGCATGGAGTTTTTCTTGCTGGGTCTTTGCTGAAAATGGACAATTCTTTCTCAGTCAGACTATTTTTTGAGGGTGAGGTGTATTCTTTTCAAGTTTCCTTTGCAGACAATACATCATTACTGATACTGTTCTTAGTACTACCTCTTTCCTGATTATGCTCTTAAAGAAATGAAGTCGATTGAACTGTATACAGTACTTGAAATAAGGTCACTCCATTAAGACTGAATAGAGGATTAGCGATATCTATAGTTCTGCTCTAATGCCTCTCCATTTGATTTCAAGATCCAAAATCCTTTCTTGATTTGGGTTTCACAACATTATGATCTGGAACAGTTTTCTGCTTTGTCTCTTCCACTTGTAACAAAAGCCCCCATTCTAACCCCTTTTGTACTCTTCCCTAGTAACTTTAAGAAGGTACATTACTGTACACTGTTTTCTAATACATCTTAGCTGACCTTTTTCAATATCCTTCCAGCCTTTGTATGTCTAAACTAATCCTTTCTATTCCACACTAATGATTTTAGAGGCATTCTGCAGGATGCAAACTATGACTTACAGACTCTCTGCAGTTGCTCCTCATCCATTAATAGATCCTCTGACTGAGGGCACTCATTTATGGTAATTAAATAACAGAATTCCAGTTTCATGAGAATCAGTTCCACAAAATACACCCATGGTTGTTAAATATAATTTCCACCCATTTCCATCATTTCTGTATAATGTTTAGTATATCTGCAGAACAGTAAAATGAAAACAGATTATGAATATGAAATATTGCATATAGTAAACTAGCTGTATTACAAGCACTGGACATAAGAACAGATCAAAGTTAATTGAATGAGCTGTCTGACTTACTACATGAAAATGTATGCTTTACTACAACTCAAACAGTACAAATTCTGGAATTTGTTGGAACTTTCCAGAAAACTGAAAAACAAGTCTATTACCTTGAGCATTAACAAAGTAATTTTCCTAAAGCACATTTAATTTTCAGTAATACATTGCTGTCATTTAGACAGGAAGTCTATTACCAAAGCCACTGCTCTGTGGCTAGCGTCCACTCCAGCTAAAGCCACTGCTGTGTGGTTAGCGTCCATTCCAGCTAAAGCCACTGCTCTGTGGCTAGCATCCAGTCCAGCTAAAGCCACTGCTCTGTGGCTAGCGTCCACTCCAGCTAAAGCCACTGCTCTGTGGCTATCGTCCACTCCAGCTAAAGCCTCTGCTCTGTGGCTAGCGTCCACTCCAGCTAACCATTTTAGTAAGATCTTGTTTTGGACCTTGTCAAATGCTTTACTACAGTCTGAGTACAAATGACAATAATCCTCCTTGATCTATTAAGTTCACCAGTTAATCTAATAAATGCCCTTGCAGCATTTGACATTGTACTCTTGCTGTGAATACAAGCTGGCTGTCACACAATGTTTTTTGTTATTTATTTGTTTATATATTCATTTATTATTTATGTTAGTTTGTTATGATTATTGTGCACCACGTTCATTTTGTAAATCTGTGTTTTGCTGTATTTGTGTCATTGTATTGAGGTTGTTCTGAACATGAATGTAAGGCATATTTCTTTATTAACAGTGTTTCTGTGTGGCCTTGTGTTGCCTATGTGGCCCTGATTGTGTCTGAAAACGGTATATTTGGAACAATCCACCTACCCGGTTAACAAAAGAGAAATAAAAATAAAATAGTATGCTTCCTTTGCTTCCCAAAAGCCAACATTTATTTCTTTATGAAGAGATTTTGCATATTTATTTGCCATTTGTAAAAATAGTTACTCCCACAAGGCCAGACTCTTCTTTTAAGGGGAAATTTGACGAGGGCATGGGAAGTTTAACCAGGGCACCAGGCAATATCCCCTACTCTTGCAGTAGGAGACACTGGTGGAATAGTGGTCGATGCTAAAGGAAGCACTGAGTGTGAGATGCAGACCTTGGAAATTATAGTCACCATGCTGTAACCAGGTGGATTGAGTACCTAGTAGCCTACCTTAGGCTTAAAATGGCTCTTTAGGGCAGTTATCCTAGTATCCAGCTATGAACCTATATGCAAGGTACAGGGTTTGAATTTTATCTTGGGTTGTTGGCTAGGCTTAAAATGGCTCTTTAGGGAGTTATCCTAGTATCCAGCTATGAACCTATGAACCTAGTAATTATTGGATTTCGATGGCCAACAGGCTGATGTGGCTGCAGGTGAGATGTTGTAGTCAAAGATCTCAGAGAAAATTAAAACTGATGAGAATTTATTACTTTACAACAGATCTCAGTCTTACCTTGCAACTTGAGATAATCAGTATTCAGATATTAGGTTAATCTATTAAGAGTACGTGATGACCTTGCTAAATTCCAAATCCCCTTCCAGCTTGATGACCCCAGTGCTTATGCAGGATCATTTATTACCAAATTCTATCTACATGTGAATAGCTCCATAGATACAGCTGTGCCACTTTCAAGTAAATACAATTCCTAATTTAAAAATTGCTCGTACTTGTGCTTTCTCACAAAAAAAAAAAAAAAACAAGGGCCTAAATCATACAGAAGTATGCAGACCATCTCAACGCATTCTCTCTCTCTTCTTGGTATCATACAAGCTGCAAAGAGGCAACCTCTGCCATATGTATAGACCCTTAACAAAGCCCTATACTTTCTGATTTATTACATATTTGCAAGTCCAGTGGTAGCAAGAACACCTGCTCAAGGGAGCTCAATCGCTTTTGTAACATAAATAGGATATGTTGGAGGGATAGATATTCATCATAGAAAAATAATGTTTTATTTTGGAACCACTTTTCACTTCACATGAAAGCAAAGTACTTCTTTCACTCTGTTCAAATGTAATTTGGATGAATGAATGGGAAACTGGAAATTCACCCATGTTTGGAAACCATGTCCTTCTCAGACAGGGACAAGTAAATGTCCCAACATATCTTTGTTTTGCCTAACTCTGGGTTACTCATACACAAAACACAAGGGCCAAAAACTGCCATGGGAATGCAAATCTAGGCTTCTTAAGATCCTTACAGAACAATAACTTAATAAGTACCTATGAATGTATGAATCTACAAAAGTTTGATACTCATATTAATTGAAAATCATATTGCAAAGAGTGGAGATTGGAAGGCTTCAGAAGAAGTCATAGTTTTTCATAGATAGGAAGCTATTAATAGAAACAATAAACTTCAAAGGTCTTTTCCAGACATTGTACATACTCGTCTAGAACAGAGAAGAGCATACTGCTTGCACACAACAGAGGAAATAGACCAATTGAGATTTTTTTGGTTAGATTTAGATTCAGTTGAATGGAGACACCCCCCCCCCCCATGGATTGCTATCAGTTTTGACACAAGGTAATTTATGTACTCAAGTATGAGCCTTAGTACATTTCAATATAGAATCTATCTATGATATTTATTTAGAGGCTAAAGCAATGTTACATTTAATAGTACATAATTTTGAAAAAACAAAAACACTTTGCGCTATGGTCAGGTTTTATGACTTAGGTTCACAGGTTCATAGGTTGGTACTAGGCTATCGGCCCTAAGGCCTATACAAGCCTACCCATAACAATTCCCTGGCTATTTCTTCCCACACTATTTACTTCCCTGGACCCCTGTCTAGCAGGGTGACTGACGTGATCCCCGGGGTGAATTTCCTTTCTCCCATCCAATCATCAAGGTTCCTTTTGAAGAGGTCCAAAGAGGTGCTCTGCTTGACATGTATGGGCAGTCTATTCCAGAGTCTGGGGAGACTCTGGGTCAGGAACCTATCCCTCCAGCATGTTTTGTTTATTGTGATGACAAGATTTAGATCCCTGGAGTGTGTTGCTCTGAGGGATTGGGATTTCTTTAAGTGTAGCATGTCCAACAGCTCTGGGATTGACATGGCCTTGTATGTTAAGCAGAGATCGCCTCAGAGTAGACGATATGCGACAGAGTATAACTGGAGTTTTTTAAGGTGGTCATCATAGGGCATCTGCTTTAGGCCTGTGATTCTTTTAGTGAGGTATTTCTGTGGCCTTTCCAGTTGTTGCAGATGTCTTGAGAGGTACATACCAAACGGAGTGTTGTATTCTATCATGGGTCTAATGAGGGATGAGTACAGTGGGACAATGACCTCCTTTTTTCTGGATGAAATGCCCTTAGTGAGGAGGTGTGCCACATAGAAGGATAACATTTTGGCTGAGAAACATTTTTGATAGAAGAGCATATGTGAATAGAATTAAAGACAAGTTGGGACTCTGGACTAGGTAATGGGAAAGCTATGTTAAATTATTTGCTATCAATGGTTACTTGAAACATACTGTAAATCAAATTTTCATAGAAATTAATCATGTTATGATATGCAAGACCACTGAAATGTTACTTTTTTCTGTGGCAGATTAAGGTGTATCAGAATGAATCATCCTGATTTGGTGTGTGAAGACTGGGTGCAGGTTGGCCAGAGTAAACAGAATTGTATTAAGACATGTACAGTATCTGGGGGGGGGGGGGGTTTGGGTAGTTTGGCTGACAATAATCAGCTAGAGACAGTTGAAAAATGAGAATGGTGATACCCTGGGGTTAGACAGAAGTAACGAAGAGTCTTCTTAATGGGACACCACTTACCCTATAGTGGGGGGAGATCATCAGGAGACCTCTATAGTAATATCACATGCTTTTTCAATCCTAGCAAAAGATTCAAGGAATGAAATGGCAGTAAAATATCAGAATGAATCAAAGTGAAACGAAAGTCTCTAAGAAAGGGAGAGGCATAAAATGTGTACATTATTTATTTAATATTTGTTGACCGGGAAAGTCCAACTAGGACAGAGCCTATTTTCAGTGAAGGCCCAGGGAGAAACATTCCAGACACATGTCTTTGGAATATGGGAGGAAACCAGAGTATCTCGATAAAACTCGCGCGACTGGAGCGAGGACATACAGGCTCTGCACAGAAGGCACCCCAGCTGAGAATCAAACTGGAGAACTTCATGCTGGGAGGCAACAACCTTGACAGCTGCACCACTGCGCCACCCATACTGCACCATTGTGCCACCCAATTATAATGAATAATGATGACAAATTGATATCAAATATTCAAATTAAGGATTATAAAGTGGGCTAAGCAATTAGATTGTGAAATTTGTATGTCCCAATATTTCGCATCATAAACTGAACAGATACATTTAAAATCCTTTTTTTGGGGGGGAGGGTGTTTGGTGTAGAATCATGTTTAGGTGTGGTTATATTTATAGAAAATATAAATATTAAGGCATTCCTTATTTTCTTTACAATACATTAGAGGAATGGTATCATGAGAAATTTGCCTCGTTAATGAATGGTTCATAGAAGGAGTAATTTTCTTTATGATAGCTCTTATCATCCAGTCCTGAAATTTATTCGGAAAGGGAAAGAAAGCAAGTTTAGTCAACTACAGACTTATTTCACCTTCAGATTGTGATGACAAGATATTGGCTCATATAGCACAAAAAAGGTAAGATAGAAAATTGGTTACCAGTTGAATCTCAGGGGATGATGAAAGGCTAGGTATTTTGGACATATTGTGATAAACACTTTAAACACTTTTGGGTATTTGGCTTCTACTTTATCATACTTTTCAACCTCTTAACATAAGAAGTCTGGAAAAAGCCTAATATAATGGGGGCAAAGACCCCAAAATATGGACAGATTTTTAAATATTGTGCTTATAAATGTGGAAAATTGCTAGAGTAACAGGATTTGTGTTAGCATGTACTTCCTGAAGAATATTGAAGAATATTAAGTCTGAAACTCAAATAAATGTCATTATTTAGTGACTGCAGTCTTCAGTGATTTGCCAGAAAATTGCAAATTTTATGAGGAAGAGACCAAAAATATGAGGCATTCTGTGAAAATCTGCTGAGTTGAGTGGTAATACTCACAGTTTTATGAAGGATAGCTATCAAATCTCTCCTCCTCCAGTCAGTTAAGAATACATTCTATTTTTGGATTTGTACTGTTTATTTTGGCACTTCCTTCACTTTTTTGTTTGACTTATAAAATAATATTTTCATTTGGCTACTTCATTTGTTTATTCATCCTCATTGTACCACTTACAGCATAAGGGAAAGTTAACCCAAGTTATTATTTTGTAGAAGAAAGAAAGATAATTTTAACAATAATGCATCAAACAGACCAGCCAGTAACACCATGATATAAACAATGGTCAGGATCTACAGTTTACAAATCACCATAAGATAAAGGCATGTTAGATCACTCCATTAGCGTTCTAACTTGGTAAACAGAGATTAAAATCAGCAAAGATAAAATCACTCTAAAATTTCACGAGCCTGAGTTGGCCATTTACTCAAAGATTTTCCATAATTTATTTATTTATTTTTATTTTACATTTATTTTATTTTATTTTATTTTACATTTGTTGACCAGGTTTGTCCTGCTGAGCTGATAGCCCTTTTTCAGAGGGGGCCCAGGGAGAAAAGCTCCACAAATTACAATGAAATTTTAAACAAAAATAGTATTATAAACAAAGCATTAACATGGAACAGTAAATGCATAAAAATTATTTACAGAGTTTAAGTTGACATTTAACTTAAGATATGCACAGAAACAGTATAGAAGGTTTGTAAGTACAGTCAAGGTAGCTACAGTTAGTGAAGATCATACAGGTAGTGCATAAGTAGAAATATTTTTAAGATTGAGTGACAGGTAATTACCTAGATAAAATAACTTAGAGAGCTAACACGTGCCAGAAATAAAAACTAATGAGGGCAGAGAGTAAGCACGAGAGGAAGACAGTTTATGAAGGCTGAGTACAGTGACATGTTTGGTGTCATCAACATCAGGTTAAGTTAGATAGTTATTTCATCAGGTTCAATAAATCTGTCTTCAGTGGAAGATTTTTCTACGTCTGTTTCTAAGTAATACATTTCTTTGCAACTGTCATTCAGAGATCTAACAATGCTATTTCATTTCTATTGCAAACATTGTTGATATATAATCCTATGAAAAATAGCTATGGCATTAGTATAATTTATTCTGACCAAAGTGACTCACATATACCTCATAGATCTTGTTGAACGAAACACAATCTCAAACCTTCCTAGAAGATGTGAAGCCAGTCACCTAACAACCTCTCACTACACTTCTGACAGTTAGAGAGAGACAATTACTGGGAACATTTGAGTTAAGCGTGCTGGAGTATAAAAATATTTTCACAAGCTTTAAAGCCAAAAAACAAAAAAAAAACAAAACAAAACAAAAAAAAAAACAAATAAAATGATGTGTTCTAAAGCATATAGCACATCTGGAGATATACAGAAGTCTAAGCATGTTTCCCATTCTTTTGGCATGTTTTAGATGTCATTCCTATATCATTCCATAGTTCCATGGCTTTTGATCTCCCAGTAACTAAAATCATACCTGTAGAGCTTATAATCCCCTTCCTATTTTGCTGTTGCTGCAATCACTAGTTTATTTTTGAAATGAAAAATATAGTGCATGTGCATTTTCATATTTTCAGTTAATGGAAAATGATATTTGGACTTATAGTATCTGACCATTATTGAAAATTGTACATACTGCATGCTTCTCCAATATCTGTACAGTTCAGTGTTTAATGATTTTGAGAACTTTTTTTTAAATGTCTAGTTGATTTGTGTAATGGGATTTTTTTCAGTTTTCTTCTGAGTTCCACATTTATGCAAAAACCTGTGCATTTTGTTAGCATTATTGAGATTAGACTATTTGATGGTTCTTATTTCATTTAGCTTTTGCATATTTGCGACACATGCCAGATGTTATTGACTTCTTATGATGAGTATCACCCACATAGAGTGTATGTTTCCCGTTATAGCAGATGTTTTATTCAGTTTATAGGATTCTGAGAGCCACTGTCTGCATTCAGCTAGTGTAGGCAAACAGCCAATATATGATTGACAAATAGCTCATGCACTGCAGTATAACCAATGGATGCTCTATGTTTTTAATGAGATGAGGAGGATGGTACTTGTTTCCCCCACTGTAAGACAGAGCAATATTTTGTTGTTTTTGTGTTTGTTTGCTAGCTGGATACATAGGCTGGTATGACTTGTCTGAGACTATTTTCAGTCAACTCCTGGAACAATTGACAAATACAAAATGAAACAAAACAATTACTAATGATGCTATGTTACCATAATAAGAACAGATGAATATAATAATTAGTGATACAAAAACAATGCGACAAGAGGCAGAGCAAAGGTACATTTAGATAGCAACATTGTCATTGCCACTCCTACCCTTTTGCCAGTTTTGGGATGTCACATCAAGATTAGTCAATGTGACTAAATCATCTAGAAACAATGTTCACACCATTAAGTGGCTAGCCGTAACACATACTAAAAGTAAATTTTAACTAATGATGGTTTCAGAAATAGTATGGTAGCAGTCTATGTTTCAGTTTCCAGCAATGATATCACATTTGATCCTAATTCAGATTCAATCTTTAGTGAATAGTAAATGCTGGAATCATTTTGCCGAAAAGGTATTCTAAGATATGTTTTCCTTATAGTCACTGCAGTTGCATTTTTGGGTGTTGTTTGTTATACACATCAGATTTTGCTTTGATCTAGGTATAAAATGGCTTGGGTGACCCCGCTCCCCATGGCATGAGTATATGAAATTAATTCTATATTAAGTACCTAGAGCACATTTATGAAATTCATCCATGTTGAATCGAGTGGAAGTGAATGAGACTTGAAGTATGAATGATTAACAAGAGATTACATTTGCTCAGCTATTAAAGTGATTATGATTCTACGGTGGTTGACCTCGTTTAATAATATTCCATGTGTTGTATTTCTTGCCAATTACAGTTTTTGTATAATCTCAAAGTGTCTCTGAACTTAAATACCGGATGTATAACTTTATAGAGGGGGGCAGTTTTCATATTTCTAGCTTTTATGTTGGATAGTATGCATTATCATTACTATACACCATGGTTTCATGTTTTAATTCTCATGGGAAAGCAAGTCTCTCCCTTTACTGATTTTCATGATATCTTTAAACAAATTCAAGAGTTTGAATAATAGATTATGTTTATTTTGTCAATCCAATTTCAGTTATATTAAATCAGTCTTTAGATATTGGAGTGAGATTTTACAAATTCTAGCACATTTTACTTTAGACATTGAATAATGGGATCTCTTGTATGCCCTATATCAGTAACCTGAAAATTAATTTTATATTGCATTTATTTCAACATAAACTAATGAGCTATGTCTGCTACTCAAGGTTACCATTGCTGGAATGTCATTTTTGTGGATTCAGCCATGATGATCTATCATGGCTATTGTAGCAATGATCATATTTTATACTTAGTTTTTGTAGAAGCATTTAGCATGGCTTGGATTTTTACTTTACAATTAATGTTTAATAAGACTGCTTACCTCACATATTTATGTTCTAAGGCAGCTGCTAGTGGTGACTTTTGTTGAAATATCATGTTTTGGTGACTTCAGCCTTGATGAGCATTAGTGACTATTGAATCAGTTATGACAACTGCTGACTTTACACAAAAATTGTCATTCAGACAACTGTTTCCAGTTCATACACATATACATTTTTTATCATTGTTAATTATACTTTATTATTTTGTTTAATATTTGTTAACCAGGTAAGTGACTTGCTCCAAGGACCTTCTTTTCAGCTTTGACTTGGGCAATAAAGGCAAAGACAATATACAGGCAGGAAAGACCAAACAGATGTTTTGCAGGTATTGCAGCAATTTTTTTTTTCAATAATAAATCTTTATTATTTTAACAATTTTTCATACAATAAAATAAACAACAGTAAGAAAATACAAATAATACCCAAATTAAGCTACTAACACCCATACTGCAAACTATGTACACTATTTACATAAATGCTTCCATCCGTTAAACAAAATCAATGACAAAAAAAAAGAAAGTAACATCTAATAACGAGAGTCAAAAGATCTAATATCATTAGAATGGATTGTTAATAGCAACTTTCAAATTAAGTATGCATGTCCTGGGGTTGAGCTGTATTCGGTACATTACGCTAATATAATGTTGAAAATTTGTTCCCACACTTTCGGATTATTAATATTCCTTTTATTATCCTTGATTAAAAGTTTATGTGCTAAAATATGTTTCATGGCTAAACCTTTAAAGTTTTCCCATGAAGTTTGAGATGGAGTCAACCAATTTGTAGCTATATAAAGTTTCATTAATAAGAAAATATTTATAAGTATAATAATTTGGGTTCTATCTAAATTATTAGGAGGGATATGTAGAATCATGAATTCCCAAGAAAGTGTAGAATGTTGATAACCCATCTTTTGTAGTTGGATTTTTAAGGAATTCCAAAGTTTGTATATACATTTACAGCTCCAGAACATGTGCAAAAGGTCCGCTGTTTGATCTTTACAGTATGGACATTTGTGTGAATTTTTCGAGTTAAATTTATGCAAGCTAAGGCATGTATAGTAGGCATTATTAAATATCATCAATTGTGTAAATTTTAATTTTTGGAGAGAAACTGATTTTATTGTTAAGTTAATTGCTTTTAATATTTTATTTTCTTCAATCGAAGGTATTTTATCTTTCCAATATTTTGACAAGAGTATTTGATTTTGGTATTTCAACTCTTTTATCAGTTCACTTGTAGAAGTTATAAATTTGGTATCTTGTCTAAGAGTTAACCATAAGTTTGAACAATTAGTTAACATTTCCTCATCCATTCTGAAGTCTTTAAAGTAATTTATAGAAAGATCCTTTAACTGTCTCAATATTATTAAGTAAGATTTAGGAAGATTCATCCCCTGCAACATAACATGAATTGAATGATTAAGATATGGATACATCCCAAGTAAATTTAAATTAATTATAAGTGGATATTTTTTAAGATCTATTAATTGATTATTGATTGTCAAATTCGGGTTCTTATGAAAAGGTTGAAAAATCATCATGTGTTGCAAGAGATTTAATGACTGGAAAAGATTTTGTATTAAACTTATATATACTCTAATATGGTCCATTAAAGGAAATAATTTAAGGGTATCTTTACTTAAAAAAGGTAAAGCTTTCGGGTTAATATTCAAACTTACAACGTGTTTATGATTCATAACTACCCATTTAGGTGACCATTTATTACTAGATATCTCATAGTAAGCTATTCTTAAAATTCTATTAGAATTTATTATTAAGTAGTAAATTTCAAAATTAGGTAGATCTAGGCCTCCTTTATTTTTTGGAGTCATCAGTTTATCATATGATATTCTAGTTTTCTTAGGTTCCCATATAAATTTAGCCGATTCCGTGTGAATTTGTTTGAAAAATTTCCTAGGGATCAAGACTTGAGTGGCTCTAAAGATGTACAAAATTCTGGGTAGCACATTCATTTTAATAATTGAAACTTTTGCCATTGTTGGTAATTTCAGATTATTCCATCTTCTTAAGTCGGACAATATATGATCCCAAAGAAACTTAACATTATTCACATAGAAATCTTTGTTATCTGTAGAAAAGACAACACCCAAGTACTTTATCTTGTTCTCCGATTTAACTTGTCCTACCAGTGGTAAAAGAGAAAAAGGTTTTGGTGTTTTAAAGGAAATACTTTAGTTTTTTTAAGGTTTATCTTGTAGTTGGATACCTCAGCAAAGTCTTCCACTGCTTTTAGTATTTTTTTAGTATCTGAAACTGGAGTCGTACAGTAGATGTTAAGGTCATCAGCAAAGGCAGTCATGGATATTTTAGTACCATAAATTATTGGGGCATTATGGTATATATTTTGTTTAATATGTAAAAATAGTGGTTCTAAATATAGATTAAATAATATAGGAGATAAAGGACAGCCCTGACGAGTTCCGTTCTTAATTTGTATTCTTTTAGAAAGATTTTTATTGATATATAAAGTTGTATATGGGTTATTATATAATATTTGTAATGTTAAAATAAATTCTTGAGGTATACTAAAGTATGGTAAAACATCGAACAAAAATTTAAAATTAACTCTATCAAATGCTTTTTGTGCATCAATGATGAGAGCATAAACATTAATATTTTTTTGACAGGCATAGGAAATTAATGTATGTAATGATAAAGTATTGTCAGTGGTTTGTCTAGCATTCATAAATCTGGCTTGTTCATTAGATATTATTGAGTCTATTACCTTCTTCAATCTATTAGCTAAGATAGATGTCAAAATTTTTATGTCAATATTTAAAAGAGAGATAGGTCTATAATTATCCGGGTTATGAAAGTCAGTATTTTCTTTGGGTATAAGAATTGTTCTGGATGCATTAAAGTGAGGATCATTAATTCTATTGTTAATTATATAATTAAATATATGTGGAAGTATTTTGCCAAAGGAATCACAAAAAGTTTTATAAAACTCTGCGGTCAAACCATCCGGACCTGGTGCTTTATGAGATTTCAACTTTTTAATTGTATCTATTATTTCCCTAGAGGAAATTGGCTTAATTAAATCTATTTGGGAGTTAGCATCAATTTCTGGAAAAATTATTTTTTGTAAAAAATCATTGTTAGTCCTATTCGTGAGAGATTCCTGTCTATCACTATAAATTTGAGAATAAATCAACTCAAAAATACTCATAATATCTTCAGAATTTGTATATCTATTATTTTTGAATTGTATTTCAGTGATCTGAAAAGGTACTTTTGATTGATTAATGATTCTGGCTAATGCCCTTGAAGGCGTTTGAATATGATTAGCATATTTTGCCAACAATTTATGTTCATGGAACGACAACCTACTACTTTGTATCAAAAAGAGCTCCTTTTGACATTTTAATAGTTCTTTTTCTGTTTGCTGGTTAAATTTCCTAATTAAGTCCTGTTCTAATGACTTGATTTTAGTTTCCAATCTTTGTAGATCTCTAGTGTGAATTTTTTTATAATAGGTAGCTTTTTGCAGAAAGATCCCTATTACTTGTGCTTTGGTTGTCGCCCATTCAGTATCGGGTAAATGTTGTTGTTTGGTTAATTTAACTAATAGAAGATCAAGAACAGCCTGACTTTCCTGAATTATATCTTCTTTATTTAATAAATTTGGATTTAAGGTCCAGTTGTACCCTCTATGTGATAAACTATTTTTGGGGTCTTTATTAAAGTTTAAAGTAATCTTAGAATGATCTGATAAGTAACGAGCTTGTACAGAAACACTGGGATCTAGAGTAATTAGACTTTCTGAAATCAAGAAAAAATCTATTCTAGACCACATTTTGTGACAAGTTGAATAGAATGTAAAGTTATTTGTATTAGACTGATTGCTTACGTATTTAAAAGGGTCATACAATTTAAAGTCAACTTTAAGTTCACTCAAAGCTATTACTGCTTGAGAATTAAATGACCTATGTGTACTTGATTTATCCAATTTAGGATCTTGATATGTATTCCAGTCCCCTCATATAATTATGTAGTAATTGTTATATTGATTTAAAATAGAATACAGTGATACTATAAAAAAGTGTTGATTGTTACATGGTGCATATATATTAAGAAGTAAAATAGGTTTATCGTAAAGATTAGATGACAGAATCATGTAACACCATCTTCCCTCTTTATCTATTTTAGAGTCTAGAATTTTTTCTTGGTATTGGTTTTTTATAACTATCGCAACCCCCACACTATTAGTTTTACCTTCCAAAGCTATAACCTCTCTGATCCACTTTTTTTCCTTAATAACTGCCCACTGGTCATTAGTCAAATGAGTTTCTTGAAGTAAAATAAAACATGCCCTAGCCTGCAAAAATAAATGAAGAAACAATTTCCTCTTTTTCAGGTTCTGGAGCCCTTTCGTATTCCATGAATCTATTTCCCACATAGTACGACCTTTAATTTATTCAAATGTAGTTTACGTTGGACAAAACATACTAGATTCAAATATGTTTTCAAAAGGTATAGTTTCTGGAAGCATTGTTGAAATCCCGTCCCACACCAGTGCCTACCCACTAAACCCCTGGACCAGGACATACATAGGTTTTCCACATTGTTAAACATTATAAGGATTAATAACATTGCTAAATAAATGTTCTTTAGATTAAAATATATTACAACTATATCATGTAAAAACCTATGTCTACTACCACTAAATCTACAAAGCCTAACCTATACATTCCCTATTACACACTGCTGCACATCTACATCTCTTGGTTTATCAATTTCAGAAATTATGTCAAGGAAAAAAGTGTTAACAACATATATTATTCTTGTCATTCCTCTCCAAACAATTCAAATATCTAACGGATGATAATAATATGTTGTGTCCCACTAAGAACATTCTGGAAGTATCAAAACTGATACTTTTCTGTAATATATAAGACATATATCTTAAGAATAAATAAAAAACAGTTTTTAAAACCTCATGAAATCAAAAATGAGACACTAATCCATATTATACTTTACAGTAATTAGCTTGTAGACAATCTATACTGTATAGTAACCCTTAAGTGAAAAACAAAGAGAAAATAAATGAATAACCACTTCAGTGTCGTACTAGATCATACATTGTTTACCTATTCCAGATTTAACCTAAGACCACTAATATCTATACATAAATTAAGACTAAAACTTCCCTTTATCACCTATCATAGTTATATAAGTAAATGACAACTAAATAATATATCAACCATACTTATCAGTAATCCTAGTATAGTAGTTAATAGTATATAAACCATTTCTACAGCAAAGCTCAATTAAACTAGCCCATATGTCCACACCATCATTCTATCTTGTATATATTAATAACCTAGTTAATATTGACCTGATAACTTGTCAAAACTCTAACAATAATGGTTATCCAATAAGGCAACACCTCGCAGATGGTTCTGTGAACATTAAGGCGTATACCAGCAACTGATAGGTCTTCATACATCTAATCAACATATACTACAAAAACGCCTATTATTAAATTGTTCTACTGGCCTTTAATGATATAAAACCCGCTATATCTAGAACACCCTTGTTCAACTTATATTATTCAGTAAATGTTACTAAAACCTCCAACCTCAGTTGTCCAACAGTTGAACACATCTTTCATTCAGGTATCATTATTTAGTCAAAGCCCAGCACTGTTAGAGCTTCTCACCTTTTAATTATTTGCTGCTTTGTTATACAGCAACAGTGTTGGACTATGATACATTAAATTATTGTAAAACTTCAGCATGCAATGAAATATTTTAGTAATAAAAATGCCTCAATTTATATAATCTCCCTTTATCAATATGTTCTATATTCCCAAAGGAAGCCATACAACTTACTTAATGGTACATTCGCAAAATCCCAACACTGTTTACTATTCCTTTTGCAATCCTGTCTAACCAGAATGTATATAAAAAAAAAAAAAAGGCAGCTTTGTATTTTGTTAGCAAGCCTGACCATTCACTATCTGCATATGAACTTCATATTATTACTTAGACCTGTATAATTATCAATTCCTTTGAGCATCTATTACTATTCTTCCAATTTATTACATCAGGAAAACTAGAAATAAGAACTACTAAATAATAGAGTAATTTATAAAAATATATATGTATTTGGGGTGAGGTTCCCTAGTATAACTGCTGCTCTCAACAATACTGTTAAATAACCACACCATTTCCTAATAGAATTGCATACCTGAATAATTAAATGTGTATATAAAATGATTAGATGTTTTCTATGTGCTTAAAGTACAACCACTTGTAATATGATAGTCAATTTACACTTTTGTTCTTCAACACAGTTTTTCCAGTTTCCCAAGCCTGGGAAACTGCCTTCGAGTTCGCGACGAGGGACCCTTTAAACGAGTGGACTTCCGATTGTGCCACTTCAAAACCGGCCCCAGGAGAACGATAAAAGCATTTCCTGTATCTTCGTGATGAGAGAGAGTTCGTGGGAGCCATAAAATCTTGGAAATGGTTCGCGAATGATCCAGGGATGAAAGACAAGTTTTATCAGATTAGAAATAGGCCTGCAGGACTAAAACTTAAAACAAAGGATTCAGAAGCCTCGGGTTGAAGCAAAAAACGGATCCGACCTCTGTTACTGTAGCAGTCTCAACGGAAGGCCATATTAACTCTCTGAAGCAGGCAAGGACTTAAATATCTTCAAAAAGGTAGATTTTGCTTCTTTTTTTGTAGAAACTGAATATTTAGATCCATCGACTGTGAACATTAGTGTGTTAGGATACTTCATTTGAAATTTAATCTGTTTTTCAATAAGAAATTTACAGTAAGCAGATAAAGCTTGCATAGCTTGTCTTATTTGGAGAGGTAAATCATGAGCCACAGAAACTTTATTATTGTTCCACATAATGTAACCTCCGTTCTTTTTAAGTCATTATTATTTTATTAACATCTTGGTAATTAAGAATTTTGACATACACTGGTCTTGATATATTTGATACCTGCATTTCTCTCAAAGCTCTATGAGCTCTCTCTATTATTATTTGTTTAGCTGTGTCAGAGTCATTAAACAATATTGTAAAAATTTGTGTAATGGATGGAATTAAATCATTGTATTGAATATTCTCAGGTATCCCTCTGATAATTATATTATTTCTCCTGGATCTCGCCTCCAGATCCAGGATTTTTGCTTGCATAGAATGTATGTCCAGGTCATGAGTATCAGACTTTTTAGCCAGCAGTGTTATTTTATCTTCATTTTCAGATATTCTAGCTTCAGTTTTGTCCATTCTTTCTAGAATTTGACTACATGAAATGCCAAAAGACTGTACCTGCTTAGAGAGTTCTTCCAAAGCTACTTGAATGGGTATCAAAGCAGATTTGATATCCTCCATATCCGCTAACTGGTCTGGTTTATTTTTATTCCCTGCTTTGGGAAGTTCCTGTTGTTTAATGATTTTCTGCCTTTTTGAAATTAAATCTTTTTCTGGTGATTGCAGTTCTGACAATTTAGTTTTTGTTGTTGTTGTCTCCATACTTTTATCTTGTTTTGACATTCTAAATCAGTATTGCCCTTTACTGTAGCTTGATAGTAAATAGGCCAAGTTTGTTATTCAGACAGATCCTTTGTTTGACACTCTCTTCAGAGTCAGTCAATCGGGTCTAATCCTGTTGAATTCTTTGATTTTCCCAGATTCAAACACCTCTCATCAGATACTTGAATGGAGTAGATTTATCTTTTCAAAAGATTATTGTTAAATAGCTCATAGTATAGCTTCAGGGTTAGATTTTCCTCAGGATATATGAAGAGCTGTAGATTTGCAGTGTTCACAGAATGGCAGCCATCTTTGAATCATATTGCAGCAATTCTAAGAACATGGCAATTGATGTCCCACAATGGACACTGTCATAAAGGCAGAGACAGTATACAGCATGAGAGTTCACAACAACAATCAATCCCAAGTCTTACAAATATTGCAGCAATAAGAAAAACACACAATTTACTTGTATAAATATATATCTGAACACTGTCAGGATACTGTCCTGCTAAGGACTGGTAATAGGCACAACAGTCAAAAGATTACTGCTTAGAGGAAAAACAATCCTTACTCCCACCCTAGTATCCTAATAAATTCTAAGGATATCAAATATAGAAATATAGACAATACAGATTAAGGGGTATATGACTGTTTAGTAGTTTCGAAGTGTCAATCTTTGCCTTTAAAGCAATTTTATTTATTTATTTATTTACATATTTATTATTTGTTTGTTATCTGCAGCAGTGAACTGTTATAAGACCATTTTTATCCACTGACTGGCTGCAACGTGCAGGGAGTTCTAGGAGGCAGAAGTCAATTTGAAGAATGATTTTTCAGAAGTGGTAACTTCAAAATGTGGCCATTTGTCTTAAAGTCTGTGTTGCTTCTGAGTGAGTAAAATGATTTGTTAAGTGGTAGTCTGTTGGAAAGTGGGGCAAGTGTTAATTTTAAGTAGTTTAAAGTTCAGCATGTTGGAAGATATGTGGGCCTTGTGGATGCAGGAAGGCAATTTCCTTTTTCTGTGGTGAAACATTGGTGTCCATTATGGTTTGGTTTATGTTTAAATCAAGCAATCTTGTTTTTCATAAAGAGGTATTTGTTCAGAAGGGGAAGTAATGCTGAGGACTGCATATTCTAGTCAAGGGATTAGGAGATTTATAGCAATGGCTTCCTGGGCCTCAGTAGATAATAAGTTTGGAATGGTGTAGGCCACTTTCAGTTACTGCACCATTTAACAATCAAGTTGGCAGTGTCTTGGTGAAACTTTAGGGTATTATCCAGGAGAACACCCATGTATGTTTGTTCAGAGATGAGTGGTACTAAGGAATTTGAGTGGATATGATATTTAAGAAGTGAATATTTTGGCAAGTGCTTCAGATGCACCAAAGATCATTACTGTAGATTTTGGAGTGTTTCTAGGAAGTATGTTTTTAGTAATCCAGTTCCATATGATAAATTCTTATTGTAACCTGCAGTATAAATGATTGATATTGTTATTAGCAGTGGTCAGTGTAATGCCACCTGTATAGAGAAAGAGTGGTCTTAGACTGAACTTTGATGTACACAAGAATGAACGGTTCAAGTGGAAGAGTAAAAATTCTCAGTAACTATGTAAATAGTTCTGTTTGATAGGTAGTTGTTAAATTACGTAAGAACACTGAGTGAATAAACATAGTCTCTGAGCTGAATTAGTGGTTTGTTCATGATTTCCTGTGTCAATTGTCCTCTGTAAGTCTAAAAAGATATGTCATGCAGTTAGTCAATCTGCCATATTTGGTATATATTTGAGTGGTTAGAAGGAATAGCAATCAAAGTGATACATTTTGGAAGGAAACCATGTTGTTAATCTGATAAATGTATTTGTTGATGTAATCTAATAATTGCTCATAAACCACTTTCCGGTATTTTTGCCAAAGATCAAATGCTGAAGATGGATCTCTATCTGTTAGGAGGTTTTGGATGTGTAACTTTAGGTAGTGGGATGAATAGGGCATGCTTAAGTCTAGGTAGAAGCACATTGGTAGTTTGGCATACATTGAAAATGTGAGCTAAAGGCTTAACAATGTATTCAGCTCCTTGTTTTAACATTCTTATGTGTAGGTAGTAGAAATGAAAATTAAGTTTGTATTCAATCTTCTCTACGACACTGCATTTTTTTGGATATTTTTGAAGTAGAATGGAAGGAAGTGAGTATCCCATAAAATGGATTTGTGGGATCTGCTTGTCCATGATTAGTAAAGAATATATATGAGGACATGGTGAGGTTTGATAAATTTAACTTTTGAGCCTCAACAGTTAGTGGGTAGGCTACCAGATTAATTGGATTTAGGGAACATGCTGTTAGAACTGATGGATATTAGAGTGCTTTAGAATATCTTTGGGTTGTCAAGAGGGGATGCTTGACTATCTCAAGTATGCTGCCTTTGCAAAGTTAACTTAAATTCTTGTAGTCCTCCTGAAGTCTATGTAGGGTTACAACATAGCAGAATTTTGACTCTGTTTTTACCTCTTTCAAGGCTGCACTTATAGATATAATTCCAGACCTCAAAGTGGCTACTATCCAGCAGACATGGTTGTCCTTGGCAATTCAATGACTTGTGGTGATCAGTCTTTCTAGGATGGGAAAGAGGGTGTTATAAAATGTGGAAAGAATTGAGATAGGGTCAGTGTATTTATATACTTGTGATCTTAAAGTCTAGTAGATTACTAATGTTGCTAGAGAAGAAATAGCAAGTAAGAAGATTAGGTGGGAGATTTGGAACCCTTGAGCACCACTATGACAATGTTGGCAGTGGTCACTGAGATCATGGGGTATGAATTGTAGGGATGTAGTATTGCTGGGAATATTGAAGATTTGCACCAAAATGTGTGATCTTTTGTTGGAAATGGTGTTGAATCATGCAAACCCTTAGCTAGTTGGGAATGATTGATGTTGTTTAGAAAACAGTTGAACATTTGATGGAAGAATTCCAGCCAGTCCTTAAATGTCTGCATATGATTAATTTACTCTCTTTTGTTATTTCCTGAATTTGCCGTAGGGATGTAGACTGTGGCAATATGCAGTTTTATGTAGCCTCTTAGATGCTCAGAGCAAGTGACTAGTTGCAATTGGAATTTTGTTTTTGAATTGTTGGTAGCAGTTAGATTAGGTATGAGGTCTGTGTCTTTTTTGACTAAGGTAAGTTATTGAATATTTTGTTACTTTTGTTTTCATGGTGGTTAACCCATGCAATTTATTTATTTATTAACATTTCTTTACCAAGAAGGTCCAAGTGGGAAGAAAAAAAAACATTTTCAGTGGAGGCTCAGTGCTAAAAGCTCCACAAAGAGAACAAATATAACATAAATGACATGGTGCTTTTATCTGTTTTAGAGCAGAGTAATAGTACATGGAGATGAGTTAGTTAGTCTCGACAACCTCTTTGGCTCTCACAGTAAAAGGGCTAGATCTTTCCAGTCTCCTTTTTTATCATGTTTCTAGAATGCTGAAACTATTTATGATCTCAGATTACTTTAAGAGCAATCAGAATAATACCTAATTTTGGGTCTCTACAGCTAGGGTGCTTATTATTAAGGATGGTGTATATCCCATAGGTATGTTCACTTTCTATATGACTCTTTGGACTACTATGTTAGACTTCCTTTTTCATTAAACTTCTGAGATAGGTTTTTTTCAATGATCAAAGACCTTTGTCTGTACAAATTGATGACATAGTTATGAGCTCAGTTCTGAAGGACCACAGGAATCCTAGTAAAATGCTAATTAAGTCAGCAGTATATACTTTCTCAAGGGTATTTTAGATGCAACATCCCAATGTCTGATCTGGTTTTCTCGTGGCTGTGTTATCCTAAAACAAAACAGTTTATTTTTATTTACAACTCAGTCTTTCATTCCACCTTTTATTCAGAGATACATATTTCTTGTTTCTGGTCCTAAAATCTTAAAGAGCTTAATATTTACCATGAATGTCAATGTATCTGAACAAAAATGTATATAAATCTTTATTCTACTCTATATTTATATAAATCAACAATTTGTGTTACTACACAATGCCTACCTGCAAATTAGCTGCTATACAAAACCTGTCATCTCCAAAATGCTTTATGTGTGGGAAAGATTCAGTTATAGACTTATTCTATATATTTTAGAAATGCAGTTCTATTCAACCAGTATGAATTTTTGTGCTCAACAATCTGGTAGGACTTTCAGTTATTTAAACTAAACAAGACTGGAAATGGTAAAACTGTTTTCAGGGTATCACTATGACACTACAGACAGCTATTTGTGAAGTTCTTTGCCACCAAACATTGTTTAACTAAATAAGAAAATTCTTGTAAATATATGTACATCTTTATTAAATAAGTAGTATCATCTTGAAAGCACTATCCAAAATTATTTTGTGATTCAAAGAAAATTCCTAATATATGGAATAATGGTAACAGGTTGTGCTATAAAAACTCAAGCATTTGAGCATTTATTAAGCCTTTGTATCAACAGCTTAATCTGGACTTCCTGTATAGCTGCTGCCTATGATTGAGTCCAATTCTATTTTATTTCTTATATGTTCTTATTTATAATAACCCCCACTGCTCTTTACTCCAGGGTTAAATAATTGCAATTGCTTTCAGATTTACAGTTAATCTCTGTTTTAGACATAGACAATACAATTTACTTTTTTGTTACTTAGAATTGACTGATTACCTCTGTGGAATGTTAATTCTGTGTTAGCTACATATTTTGTGACTTTTATTGCATATTATTGTACTCTGGATTAAAATGATAATTGCTAATAAAGCAGTTGTAACAATGTGTAGTTGTGTCACTATTCAGAACCTGTGTTTCCTTGTTTTCTAATTTTCTCATTGGTTAGTCTCCTCAGAGCTACACAGATAATCGTTTATATACTTCCTGAAACTTATTTTTCTATATTATGTTTCATAATCTCAGACAACGTTTGCACTTCCTCTGCTTACTTTGACTGCCTCTGAAACATTTCTGTTGGACATCAGGACAATTTGTACTATAAAGTAATAATTTGTTGCACTGGTTGTTAACTGACTAAATGCCTGCTAGGTTCTGGACTGTGTTGCACAGTTTATGTAAAATGGTATCTCATGACAAAGTAAATGTTTTCTGTTGTGATGTCATTTATAGAGTTGTCCTGCAATATAGTCATCAGCTATAGCATTTGCAGAGGTGGGTCAACTCTTAAATCAAGTAAGATACAGCATTGTGCTCTTACATGTGCCAGCCTTGAGCAGTCAAAGTACTGAAAAAAATATTGTAGGCAGTAGTTCTGAATTTTCCCCTAACATTTGTTGTATGATTAATGGTTACAATGGTTATAGCATTAGTTACCGCTGGAAAAAAATGACAAAGCTTTCTTTCATATTTTAGCTGTCTATGTATTAATTGTTTAGAACACATATGAGAGAAATTGCTGCAATGAATCATTTTATAGTGGTTGCTACTATAATCAGACTATTTGTTCCCAACTTAACTGAGATCAGCAGAAATGTCACTAATTGCAAATATTTCTTAACAACTTATTGATTACTTGACTGACCATATACACTATTTGCTAAATCCAAACTGATTGAATGCAATCACTGTCACAGACCACTGCATACTTCTCTTTCCAGTGCGGATGAACAATCCTATACAATCTGGGTGCTGTAATGATATCACTGGAAGATGATGCCTATATTTTTCCAAATGTTGTCTTTCTTGTTTTCTAACATAAAGCCAGGGACTGGTGCATTCTCTGAGATGGCAAATTGCTTGTAGTAAGGATAATTATTCATTCGGAGGGCATGTCATGTACTATTTGATATGTCCATTCAATCATTAATTAAGTTGTTTCTTGGGATTTAACATAAGTCCTGTTCAAGCAGTTTTTGCTAAACTTGATAGTTATAAAATGATACGGTTTTGTATGATCTCTTCAGATACTTCATCTTTCTCATTTGAAGTAGATATACAGTGATGCATTTCATATCAGTTGAATTTAGAAGCCATTTTGATCATGTTTCTTAACTGTGTTTTCTTTGATGGACCATGTTAACAGTTGTATATTTCCTTCAATGTGGAAATGTCTATGATTGTGCCTTTTATTTGATGAGTGACATGTATAGCTTTTTGGCAAAGATGTAGCTGTGTAAAATAGAATGGAGTTATTTCCACTCTCATTGTTCCTTCCAAAAGCTGTATTACCTGATGCTGGGATGGCACTATGTTGGTCAGTCCTGAGCAACTTGGAATAAAAAACAGAAAACTGTTTTGATTTGAAAACACTAACTTCCAGGAAGTGTTGAATCACAGCTGCTGCTTTTTCCTCTTTATTTGGAGTGATGTTTGGCTTTGGGAAACTCTAACTTGTGAAGAAAGCTAAAATTACTTTCCCTATTCTTTAAATGATAGCCTTGACGGATTCTAATCAAATCTTAAAGTATAATATTGGTGGCCCAAGATAGTGGGCTATGTACACACTGGTTTACAAAGTTCATTGAGCATGTGGGAGAAACAGACAAATGTAGGTTTTGTAAAACAGAATTGGAAACAGTCGCACACCTCATTGCTGGCTGTGATATACTAATGGCAGAAGGACTGTATACTGAAAGGCATAATAATGTGGCAAGACTGTTGCACTGGGGATTGTGCAAACATTATGGTATTGCAGTAGCTGAAAAACACTGAAACTATGAACCACAAAACATCTCAGAAAATGATGAAGTCTACATCACATGGGATCACCCATTATCAACAGTTCAAAAGATAGGTGGTAGAAAACTGGATATAGTGGTCCATGAAAAGAAGACAAAAGTAGCATTGATCACTGAAATTGCCACACCCATTGACTACAGTGTCTTGTGTACAGAGAGACACAGAGTCATAAAATATCAGGATTTACAGTCAGAAATGAGAGCAATGTGGAAGAAAGATTCCCAGACAGTTCCAATAGTATTAGGATCAATGGACATTATAAAAATGAATCTATAATCTTATTTAGATATTTTATCAATACATGTAACCCCATACGAATTGCAGAAGGAGTTATTACTGGGCACATTGCGTGTGCTGTGATGAGCACTTCTGGCTGACATCAAAGACTAGAACAATACCAATTTCATGAACTTCAGTCGTACTTTTAGGAATGGGGTCCATTCCTGTCATGGTATTAGAAACCCAGAAGACTTGGAGAAATTAAAAAAGAGAGCAACAGTAAAACATTTTATAAGGCTGTAGTGAAAAGAAAATGTAGTCTTCTTAGTAACAATGAGTAAGCTAAACATTGGTAATCTACGTGTGTGTGTGTGTGTGTGTGTGTGTGTGTGTGTGTGTGTGTGTGTGTGTGTGTGTGTGTGTGATATGCAGCTGCTGGGTGCTTTTCAAGCCTGAGTGGTAGTTAGGTCATAATGTTGTGTCTTTCGGCTTTTCCCATTTAGGGGTCACCACAGCGGAACTCCAGTCCGCTAATGATTGGTAGTTGATTTTTATGTGCCGAGTTACTTGCCCTGACGCACAACCTTCAACGAAGATACGCCCATTCATGCATGTCTCCACGCAGAAGATGCTCTAGCTGAGAATTGAACAGTGTCTTACTGTGAGGCGTCAACGCTACCACAGCACCACCACCGCGTCAACATGTTCTATAGAAATTGGTAGGAATAAGACTATTTAGATCGGGTTACAGTTATTGTATTGCTAACTATGCACTTGTAGTCTTAAACTTTTCTGTTCAACCAATTAATTTTTTTTGAAAGGGAATTGTTATTTTTTATTCTTTTGTCTGATTTTATATTAGGTAAGGTATTTTTATTTATTCACTTATAAAAGCTGGTGTGGGATATTTTATTTATGAATTTATAAGGGTAAATTCACATCACTGGTGTGACTTTTGGCAGCTACCTTTTTGAAAAGAAGCTGTTTGGCTATAATCTATCATACTTTAATATATCGATTGGCTCTTTGGAAGAATGTTTAGTAACTGAAACTTGTGAGCCAGATTGGTTTGGCTGGTGGCAGTGTGTACCATACAAACAGGAAAGGGTTTCTGGCACAGGAGAGCTATTAGTAGCCCTGCTTTAGAAACATTGTATATGTATGCATGAAAAATAGTTTTGGCCAACTCTCAGTCATTGTTAGTAATATTGCATTAGAAAGAATTGGGATCAGAGGTGGGTGAAATCCTTTTTTTTTTACAATATGATTTTTATTAGCATTTTTAAGGACACAAATACAGAATCAATTACAAGTTACACTATGCAAATAGGTTTAAAACAAATAAGTGAATACATTTCATACAACCTGGTTAGGCACACGTACAATCAGTCCTATATAACAAAACAAAATATTAACCTTCATTAAACAAGTGATTAGCATATTAACAGACAGAATGGTAGCAAAAATGTTTTGACAAGTATTTATTTTGCAGGATTATGGAAGTGTATCAGTATGCCTAAAACCTATTTGATTTAACTATATTCAATACATATATACACATGACTGTCACTGAATGAAAGGGTGTTAGTATAAGGAAGCTAGATGTTAGTGCTTGCACAAGGGTAGGAAAAGATATCGTAGGGGGTTGCATTGTTTGTGATCATTCAAGAGTTATGTTGGAGGAAGAAATTAAAGAGGAAACGTATTTGTCACAAAATTAATAGTCCAAAAGAACTAGGGGAGTTAGAGATAAAGGGAGGATGGAGGTCTACCTAAGGATGGTGTTGATTAAGAGCATCTAGTAGGTTATTCCAATATTTCTGAAAATAGCTTATTTTCTTTTTGCTTGTTGTCTTAAGTTTACTTGCCAAAACATATTTAACAGCCATCGACTGGAAGTCGTTCCAAGACACTTTGGATCTGTCTAGTCAGTTTAAAGTAATGTAAGTTTTGAGAAGCGCACATAGTGTCACGATAATATGTTTAAGCCAGTGATTATAAATCTGTTCTATAGTTGTACACTGTATTGTTTATTTGAGTGTGATGAAAACCGACCATATTTGAAACAGCAGTAGGCATGTGTCCCACACTATTAATTGTGGACTGTGAGACTAGAGAGCCTGAGCATCATCTCTAAACTGGTGCCAGCATTGGAGTATTCTAATATTATAGTTCTACAGAATTAGTGCCAGTGGTTAGATATTATAATTGTGACTTATGTAGCCTGCAAAACAGTTTTTTTCACCAAAAGGTGAGTGCACCTTCATAGCCACAAGGTAATTATATATCAGTATACATTGCAACTACAATTATTTTGTTTTTTAGTCAGAGTAGTCAGGAAACAGGGAAAATGAGATCTAATGAATATGCCAGAATGGTAGTGACAGAGCTGCTTAATTAATGTATATCAAAAGTACTCACACATACTGCTTTTAACAATGATGACTTAATAGCCACCTTGTATGCAATTGAAGTTCAGTCCATTGGACATAGGAATAGACTGGCAAAGACTGAATGAGTGTAGCATATACCTAAAAATAACCAATGTGTCCTAGGATGACCTAAAGATGCAGCTTGAATTAAAAAAGACTAGATATAAAGACAAGGTGCATGCAGTTCAAAATAGCTGAGACAATGGAGCTGCTTGAAGCTGAAGAGGAGAAAGGAACTGTCAGCGTCAGATGACCATAGCACAAAAGATGGACAAAAAGCAGAGAGAGAGAGAACAGGATCAAATGGAGGCTAACTTGTAGATAAGGAATAACTGCATAAGAGGGAGATGCTCTCCCTTCACCAAGTTCATGTGAGCAGCAGTGGATAAACAAAGCCCTGAAAGTCAAGGTCAGTACTAAATTGTTTATTAATATAAAGAAGGAGATTACTTTGATGGTCTTATATGGGTATCTAAACACGCATGTAATCTGTATAAAAGTGAACAATGATAAAACATGAGTTTTTTAACTGATCTGCTCTGCTCATGGGTAAAGCTACGTGTGTGCATGTGTGTGTGTGTGTGTGTGTGTGTGTGTGTGTGTGTGTGTGTGTGTGTGTGTGTGTGTGTGTGTGTGTGTGTAAAAAAATCACTGAATATGCTTGTACCTTACTGTACTGTAATGTTTTGATTTCATACCTGAACCTTATTAATATACATTTAGAGAACACAGAAGAAGACTTGAAGATAATGTCAGTGAGGGTAAATGGAGGCCAAGGTACCACTTTTGAAATATTGGAAGACTTTGCTTGGGGAAATAAGAATGTGGATAACTGGCGTGAAATGCACCTCAGTCAAGGAACATTTCTCCCCATAACCCAAGATATTTTTTTTAGGCCATCAAGGCACAAACAATATCAAAAGGAGGCCTATGGAGAATTTCTATCCATCAAGTATTTCAAATGTTGTGACATGGTGCTGCCTGATGTATGAGCGGTATTAAAAGGCTGATAAGGTTGACTGGGTGCATAATCCTATTATTCAAGGACCATTTCAAAGGGTGGTCATAGGTATTGTGGAGCTTCTTAGTACCCCAAGCACCATGGGTAATACATCTTGCTGGTGGTGGCTTTTGCTACTGGGTACCTTGAGGTGGTACCTTTTGCCCTATATTAATGCACAGGAGACAGAAGATGGTTTTCTAGAATTTTTTGGCATGGTAGGTTTTCCACAGTAAATACTATCAGACAGAGGTGATAATATTAGCATAAACTTATATGGTTTCACACAACTAATTAATATCCCCACACATTATAGCAAGACATCAAATTCCCTATTAGACTGGATCCTACTATCAGACCTTAGCAAATATGTCACCTCAGATCCAGTATCTGAGTATCTCAATGATCATCTCCTAGTCTATACAACCAGATGTCTCACACATCCACTTAAATAGCATGTTTATAAAACAACACTCAACCTTTCCAAGTTTAACTGAAAACTGTTCATTACTACCCTGTCATCTATTAACTAGAACTTAATTAAAAGCGTCCCCTTAGATGATGTTGTAAATGAATTCAATACATCTTTCTTGAATATTCTAAATAGTTTTGCACCTCCTAGAAGGAAGAGACTATAAACTTATAATGCATTTGGCTATCCAAAAAGAGTTGAATGCTAATGCAGGATACAGGAAAAGCATGATAAGAATGGCACAAGTATAAAACACCTCCATATCATGAAAACTTCAGATTGTTTCACAAATGTACTAAAAAGCAAACTAATGAAGACAAAAAATATAGTATAGTAACTTTCAGAACATAACCCTAAAACATTCTGCACAGCCATTAAACAAATCTTACATCCCAGACATAGATTCAATCTTAATCCCTCTCCCAATAAGTCATCACTTTAAACTGCAGTACAATTCAACTCTTATTTCATAATATAGCATCTCTAGCCAAGGATTTCCCAACATCTAATCCTAAGCCTGCCTAGCAGCCACATATTACCACATCCACTTTCACCTTCACACTTGTCCCCACATCCTATATAAAACTGCTCTTAAACTCATACCATGCTCTACTTCAGCTGATGATCTTCCAAGAGAGAATAGTAGCTGATAGTATTGATTATCCTGTTTCAGTCCTTATAAATAGGTCAGTCCAGGAATCCCACATTCCCTCTTTCTGGAAAAAGTCACACATTATCCCTCTGCACAAAGGAGGAAATTCAACAGACATTACTAACTTTAGACGTATAGCAATCTTATCTTCCCTCTTCAAAATTCTTGAGAAATGTATTCAATAACAATTATTAGACTATCTACACAACTTGGCTTCTGTCCTTCCCATAGTACCAGCACTGCCCTTCTAACCTGTATAGATACTGTCAATAAAACTAGAGATAATGGCAAACTAGCCTCTTCCTTATTTCTAGACTTCTCTAAAGCCTTCAACACATTTTGTCACAGCAAACCTCTACTTTAGATGTCCTGACTAGTTCTCTCCCACCCTACTCTTCAGTGGCTGAAAAGCTACCTGTCCAACAGGTATTGGTCAGTAAAATGGCACTTCATGCTCTCTCCATACCTTCCAGTCACCACTGGTGTACCACAAGGTGCTATCCTTGGTCTCTTCCTCTTTAACATTTTAACCAAAACCATCTATGCATCCACAAAACAGGCTACCCTAACACAATACACAGATGATTCCACACTCATTTGCACATCTGACAACATAGTACACCTCCAAAAAATTACTCGGGGAAGCTTTAACAGCCACTGAAACATGGTGTCTTAACTCACAACTCATGCTCAACCTAAAAAAGACCAAACTACTATTTTTCTCCCAAATCACTCACTCATGAAAAATCAAAATTTAAAGTCTTCTCTCTTGATAATACAACCATTTAAGTCACTTCTCATAGCAAATTATTAGGGGTGATAGTGGATGATAATTTTACATTCAACCTTCATATATAACACTGCATAAGAAAAACGTATGAAAAATTAGGGATGCTTTACAGAGCCAAAAACTTTCTCACCGACACAACTAAAACTACACTGGCCACTACTTATCTATTCCCCACATTTCTTTATGGCACTCCCATCCTTACTAACCTCCAGGCTTTGCAAAAATTAACACTTTAACAATGCTATAACAAAGGTGCTAAATTTGCAGTAAATACCCCATTCAGAGCCCACCTCTGTATAGCACTGAAAGCCTAAATTGGTTTATAGCACGGAAAAGTCTAAATTGGTTTATAGCACTGCCTCATCAACTAACATATACACAGCTCAGGGGTGCTGAAAGTTGCTGAAGGCTGGGAGTGGGGCAGAAGACAAAAGGGACACATTGTGATCTAAAAGAGCATTTTTTAGCTGTTTACTGTATAACAGAATCATAGGTTCGTAGGTTCATAGGTTGGTACTAGGCTATCAGCCCTAGAGCCTATACAAGCCTAGCCATAACAATTCCCTGGCTATTTCTTCCCACACTATTTACTTCCCTGGACCCCTGTCTAGCAGGGTGACTGATGTGATCCCCGGGGTGAATTTCCTTTCTCCCATCCAATCGTCAAGGTTTCTTTTGAAGATGGCCAAAGAGGCACTCTGCTTGACATGTATGGGCAATCTATTCCAGAGTCAGGGGAGTCTCTGGGTCAAGAACGTATCCCTCCAGCATGTTTTGTTTATTGTGATGACAAGGTTTAGATCCCTGGAGCGTGTGGCTCTGAGGGATTGGGATTTCTTTAAGTGTAGCATGTCCAACAGCTCTGGGTTTGATATGGTCTTGTATGTTAAGCAGAGATCGCCTCTGTGTAGACGATATGCGACAGAGTATAGCTGGAGTTTTTTAAGGCAGTCAGCATAGGGCATCTGCTTTAGGCCTGTGATTCTTTTAGTGAGGTATTTCTGCGGCCTTTCCAGTTGTTGCAGATGTCTTGAGAGGTACATACCAAATGGAGTGTTGTATTCTATAATGGGTCTAATGAGGGATGGGGTACAGTGGGACAATGACTTCCTTTTTTCTGGATGAAAAGCCCTTAGTGATTAGGTGTGCCACATAGAAGGATTTCCTGACTGTTGTGGCGATGTGGTTATCAAAAGTGAGACCACTGTCCACCTGTGTCCCTAAGTCTCTTATCACACTTTTGGTGTTTAGTGTACTGCCACCTATATGGTAATTCACAGGTACATGTTTTTTACCAAAGGGGATAACTATACATTTCTTGGCATTGAGCTTGAGCCCATGGCTCTGGCACCAAGCATCTGTTTCTGTAAGGCCCTTTTGTAGAGTATCCACTTCATTTGGGGATTCAATAATGGCTCCCAGTTTGCAGTCATCTGCGAACTTTGTTAGCCAGAGTCCCTTAGTGTTGGCCTGTACTTCAGGGAAGTAGATGCCAAACAAGAGTGGTCCCAGGACTGAACCCTGAGGTACTCCACTTGTCACTTGTCTGGAGCTGGATTTGGAGTCAGCTACTTTTACAGTGTGGGATCTATCAGTAAGCCAGTTAGCAACCCATTGGGTGACATAGGAATTAACGCCCAGATTAGTAAGTTTATCTATGATTCCAGAGTGGGGGATGGTGTCAAAGGCATTAGCAATGTCTAGATAGGCTGTGTGGACTACCTTACCCTTGTCGATGGCTCTGGAGACTGATTCGAAGAAGTCAGTCAGGTTCAGGAGACAAGATCGGCCCGTCACAAAGCTAAATTGGGTGGGGTCCAGTGTTTGAAGGTTGCCAATGTCTTTGTTTATAAGTTCCGTGATAATACACTCCATGGCCTTGCAGATAAGGCTCATCAGACTGATGGGACAGTAGTTTCCAGGATCAGCCCTTGTGGAGTGGGATAACTGTAGCTGTGTGCCTTTCAGTGGGCACGAAACCTGAGGTGAGGCTATGATTAAACATGACACTTAGGTGAGGTGCCAGTTCATATTGTAGTTCATGTAGTACACAGCCTGGGATGTCATCTGGTTCCATGGATGCTGTATTCTAGGCTTTGGAGAGTGCATTTTTTAACTGTGTGGCCATTATTACCAGAATTTGGCAATCGTCTGGTATTGAGATGGGCCATTTAGGGGGTGAGAGGGGGTGAAGTTGGTACTAAATCGATCTGCCAGGATATTGGCAATATCCTTGGGATCAGTATATTTTGTACATTCTGTTTTAGCTCAGAGCAGATCTGAGCATTGCCATTTAGATTCTTGACATAGTTATAGAATGCCTTGTGGTTGTCTTTGGAATCTTTGGCAATTTTATTTTCGTAACTAGCTTTGGAGGATTTTATGAGGGATCTCAGTTTCTTACTGAGGCTGGTAAGGGAGTTTTTTGCATCCTGGAATTTTCCTCTTTTCTGCAACAGTTTCTTCCTTTTGTTGTAAAGTTTGTTTATGGCAGGGGACCACCAGATTGGCTTCCTTTTTCTGGATGAGAGCATCTTGGTTCTATTTGGGATGGCACGATTCATGCATGAGTGGATGTGCTCGTACAGTGCCTTAGTGCAGGATTCAGCAGTTGAACTTTCAGTTCCCGTCTGCATGGGTGTCATGAAGTTTGTCACTTCTGACTTGAGTTGCATGAAGTTGTCTTTGGAGAAGTTTTTTATGGAGGTTTCCTTACTGGGGGGTGGGGGTGGGATGTGGATGTTAAGGGTGATTAGCTTATGGTCAGACCTGACTAACAAGGGGGTGACCATAGGTGTGGAGCATCGATTTCCCATGTTGGTAATGACCAGGTCTAGGATACTGGAGCCCCTGGTTGGACTATGGATTAGTTGATCCAGGGCATTGGAAATTATGAATTCCAAGAACTGTTGGGCAAAGGTGTTGATACATGAGTAGTTTTCCCAGTTAATGGCAGGGTAGTTAAAATCACCCAGTATTAGGGTGTTTGGTTCTATCTTAATATTTTCCAGTATGTTTAGAAAGGTGTAGTGAGAATCTTGGGGTATGGTGGGGGATCTGTAGCAAGCTACAATTTGGATTGCAGTCTTACCTAGTGTTAGTTGCACCTGGAGAATTTCAGATGCATTGTGTTGGGCAACTAGCCTGGTGGTGTGAATATCCTTGGTGAATATTGACACTCCTCCAACTTTAGTGTTTCGGTCCTGGTTTGGTGGCCAAAAAGTGTGCTAAGAGTTGTAGCCTGGTATTGCAGGGGTGCTCTCTGGAGCCTTGAACCAGGTCTCTGCTACTACACAGATATCAATGTTCTTCATTTTTAGGAGTTCCTCGAGAGAGAGCATTTTGAGGTTTAGACTTCTAGGATTGAGTAGCATTACCTTCAGATTTTGCATGCTTGTACCTGTTACAGTGGTGGTTTTGTCCTTTGAACTTTGCCTAAAAAAAGGCACTATAGGGGTGGCAAGAGCCTTAGCCAGTAACCTGAATCCCAGGGGTGACAGGTGCAGACCATCTCTGGCAAAGCATCGTGGTCTGTCGATCATGTCATCCCAGGCAGACAGATACTGGATCCCATTTGAATGACACCAGAAGCTTAGCCAATTGTTGAAGTCAATCATTTTGTCCTTATATTATGGCATCATTCTGGGCAAAGGCAGGATGCTACTCAGGGCTAGGGTCATACCTACCTGGGCCACATGATCCAAGAGCTCTTCCATGTCTCTTTTCAGGGAGTTCAGGGAGGTACGTCTCAAGTCATTCACTCCATGGACAATGACAGAGTCATATTTATACTTGTTGTGGAGTGACTTGAGTGCATGCATTATGTGGCAGATCCTGGCACCCAACAGGCAGCTGACTAATTTTCTCCTTGTTCAACCTGGTGAGTGGGACATCAGTGTGCTGGACTATAGAGTCACCTATGACTAAAGTGTTAGGTACGTTGTCTTTCCTTAGGGGCTGTTGCTGGGTGGCACACTGGTGTTGTGAACTATGTGACACTTTGGTTGTGATTGGTGTTTGTTTGCGTTTCAGCTACAGAGGTCCTTGTTGCTTGGGCAGGTTACAGTTAAGGGCCTCTGCATATGTGGATTTAGTGTTGCTATATGTGGGTGTTGGTGGTGTGGGTTTAGAAGGGCTATGTGTTGCTTGAGGTGTAGTGTGGGTGTTAACCTCTGCCTCTTGACTGTCTAGCACAATCTTGGGTGGAGAGAGCTTTGCTTAAATTTTGGCTATGTAAGTGCATCTCTCACTGGTTGTAGTTTTGGGTGGTAGGAGGAGATGGTTGTCTGTGTACATGAGGCAATTGCTGCATTGCCCCAGTATGCCCTGATTCACCAGGTGGACAGGAGAAATCACCAGAAGCTGACCCTTGGACATGCCTGATTTGATGCTTTTTTTTTGTAAAGTACAGGAGCTGTTTTCCCTTACCTTAGCAAGGTACTTTGCAATTATAGGCTGTTTAGTGCCTACAATTAATTTCTCTTTATTAACAAGGAGAGTTGAGTGTTTGTATCAGTTTAAGGCTTCCTAGTGCTTTCCAGCAGGTATTAGAGCAAGTGCTAGTCACAGGGATGCTTAAAGGTAAGATGAAAAAAAAATGCACACTGCAGTGTGCACTAGAGACGTTAGATGTGAAAGTAGGTAACTTAAGTTTTACCTGTTTAAAAAGTTAAGGTTTAGTGAAGAGTTACTATTTTTAAAACAGCAAGATGGATTGAAAAGGGTGGTCACTTTTGTATTCTGGTACTATGGAATACAGTAGGATGGCCAATAAATTTAAATAATTGAAGTGGAGGGATTTCAAAAATGCTGATTTTGTGATTACTCACACAAGCCAGTGAAAGTAGAGAGGAAATGAGATATATGGTCAAATTAACATAAGAGGCAGGCAACTAGAAAGACAGTGGTATTTAAAAAGACAACTGTAACTGAGTGGGAGGGCGGGAAAAAATTTCTGCCTGACTCAGAAGAGACAGAGCTGTGGTCTCTTTTGAAGTTTTAATATGCAGTTAAAGCAGAATGCAAGTAAAACACAAGGTAAAGAAAACAAACCACAGTATTCAAAATATAAAAAGGCAATAAAGTAATACAAAATACAACAAATAAAAGCAAACTAACCTTTCTTTCACAGCAAAGTGTAGCAGAGTCTGGATGAGCCTTTCTGGTAAAGCTCTAAAATGTTTTATTTTACCCTTTAAATAGAAGCTTTAGTTCCTAGCTCCACCCCCTCAGTTCACAAATGATTAACCTTAAATGACATCTTCTATCTTATGAATGAGTCCTTAATTGATCAGTTCTAATTTCTGCCTGACTCAGAAGAGACAGAGCTGTGGTCTCTTTTGAAGTTTTAATATGCAGTTAAAGCAGAATGCAAGTAAAACACAAGGTAAATAAATATATATCTGTAACACAATATATATAATGTAAGTATGCATTACAGGCAGACTCTAAGCAAGAACTTCAGCAAAGTATAGTGGAATAGAATGCAAAACTGAAAGCCTGTTGGATGAAACAGACAAGACAGTGGTAACTGAAGCAAATGGGGGAAATCAGAAGAAGCTGAGACATGAGACAGAAGGGAAGATAGAGGAACAGGTTAACAGCTTCAAGTATCTGAGAGGGGTGGTTAAGAAGAAGTCTGAATAAAGAGGTCAAACCTTGAATCAGAGGGGCTGCACCCAACTGGCATAGAGTGGCAGGTGTAGTGCATAATAGAAGAATGCCAAAGAAGCTAAAATGTAAGGTTTATAAACAGTTGTGTGACTACTACTACTACTTCATGGTACAGAAACCTGGACAGTAAAGACAGAGCAGATGAGGAAGCTAGAGGTGATGGAAATGAAGTGCCAAAGATGTGTGGTAGAATGCACACTGTGCGACAGCCAAAGACATAAGGACATAACAGCAGAAGCTAAAGTAGCTCTAATTGCTGAAAGGGTGAAAGAGTACAGATTATGGTGGCTCAGACATATGTGCAGAAAAGCAGAAGACAATCTAGTGAAGAAGATTTGGACAGACAGGAAGAATCCAAGAGAAAATGAGGGTGGCTAGCAGAGAGGTGGATGGATTGTGTGAGAGAAGATATGTGACAGTCAGACATCAGTGTTGAAGAAGGCAGGAGTATGGCATTGAATTGAACGAGAATCATTTTATAACACTGTGACATCTAGATAATAAAACACATGCAAGATGCTTGGTTTTGTAATATTTCTGGTATACAACAATCCTTTTGACTGTATATTTATTACTACATATTATAATCCTGGTTGCATAATAATGTTAAACATGCCCTTGCAGGTACACTCCTCAAGCTGTTTAAGTTTAGTTACTGCCTTTGTCCTGATGAGTGGGTCACTGCAATGGTGATATCTCACCAAAGACTGGCCTTACAACTGACCAGGGTAGTTAAAGTCAGCCTTACAAGCCTCATCTGCAAAACCATGGGGTGTATTATAACTAACCTCACAAACTGTGAACTCAAGACTCTTGTTTGAATTGATCCTCAACAGTTTGGCTTTATGAAGAGTAGTTCCTGCTTATTTAAACTGGTAAAGTTCTTCAGAAGGGTTACAGAGGCTGTAGATGGTGGCCATGCAGTGCATGTGATATATCTTGATCTGGTGAAAGATTTTAACACCATTCCCCATGTTGGCACCATACAAAAGCTAATTGTTTTAACAATCAACCCTGTATGTGATAAGATGAATAGCAAACTGGCAGACAGACAGTGCGCATACAGTGTGAGCTGCAGTTGCATCATTAGTAAGTATGAATGTGACCAGTGGTCTCCCCTCAGGGCTTAGTGCTGGAACATTTCCTTTTTGGTGTTTACTTCTCTGATCTCAAAGTGGACAACCAATACCTCTGGCTGATATAGTTTGCAGATAACTGCAACCTGGAGGCTCTTATTAAGTCACATTATGACACCCAAACTCTTCTGAATGAACTCTCCCAAGTAAATCTTTGGTATATTAAAAATGAGCTCAAACTTAAAGCTGAAAAGTGCAGTAACACTTTTGGTAGAGAATCCCTACCATCATTACAGGCAACACACAACTAAAAAATGAAGCATTTGTTCAGGGATCTAGATACGTGAGTTGATAGTTCCCTCTGTTTTGACCATCATGTGACAACAGTTGTCAGGAAATCCTTTTATCTAGCCCACCTAATTGCCAAATGAATATCCACATGGCTTAAAGAAGTAATCACTCCCTTAATTTCAGCATTGATTAGGGCAATTATTTGGTACAAAGCTTCCTTTGGGGTATATCTCATTTATCATGTCAAAGAATTAGCAAGACTGTAAAGGTTCTTAACTAGAAAGGTCAATGGCCTAAAGCCCCTGTGCTATGAAGATATGCTGGAAACTCTATCATTTTATTCAGTGACTTAAAGATTATGAGGGGAGATCTGTCTTGATTGCTGCACCATTAGAGACTCAGTTGCCCTGAACATCCTGTTTCTCTGCAAGTCCAATATTTCCATTAACACTAAACAAGGAACCTAAATCTTCATCAACAGATAAATACAGCACATTGGAGTGGCATGCTTATAAGGCAGCAGCCCCCAAACCTTTGGAATAAACTTCTCCTATATGTTAAGTAATGCATTTCACTATCTTACTTTAAACATAAACTAGTGACTAAATGGGCATCCACAAATTTTCTCTGGGTTTTACTGGTGTGGCCCTGCTGAAAAAAGGAGGTGGTGCCTGAGGGAGGGTACAGGCAAAGTGTGGATTGTCATAAGATTTGTTGGCCTTGGAATATCTATAAATTTATGCATCTAAACGTTTTTTATGGTGTACTGCCATAGCTTGTCATGAAATCTCGCCTTCCCCATAAAAATCCTGAACAGCATAAAGTGGGTGTAAGAGAATGAATGAATGAATGAATAATTAAATACAGAAAACTGATTACTACACTGGAAGTCAGTCTAGCTTCTGTGGAAATGTACCTTTGTGGCAAATTCTGCCTAAAACAGACTGTTAGGAGAGTCTAAGCTTTTCCTGGTACTCAGTGGGTGAAAGGCAATAAACAAGCAGGTGCACCAACTTATGGAAATTAAATGTTCTTTTTAACTGTATGAAGTATGTGCATAAATGTAATGTCTTATTGTACTTGTATAAGTTATCTTTACTGTTGTTGATTTCGGGTGGTGGTTGAAAAGGATCACTAGACCACTTACCTGGTAAATAAACAGCAATCAATAAAAAAATAACTATCCAGAATTTTGCAGAACACCCCTGATTTTGTGTCATATTTTTGCCCTGTCCCTTATAAAATATTAGATTTTTTGGTAAATCACTCAGAATCAGACCTCTTAACTGTCCAGAATTTCACAAAATGTCCAGATGTTTGCTTTATATTTTTGGTTTGTTTTTCATAAAATATGTAGTTTTCTGGCAAACCATTGAGGACTGTGCCCACTAAATAATGAGGCATTTGAGTCAGAGACTTCATATACTTCAGAAAATGTAGGCTAGTGCAAAGCTTGTTATTTTAGTAGTTTTCTAAGTTTATAAGAGCAATATTCAAAATACGTCCCCGATTTTGGTCCTTTATTCCCCCCATTTTTTTAAATGAATAAGTAATATTTAAAATTGTCCCAGGTTTTCAGCCATCATTCCCTTGTTATTTTTGGCTTTGTCCACAATTCTTGATGAGAGAAGTTGATTGGCATGGCACAAAAACATTTGGACAGGCTTTTACCTGGTAACCATGAGCTCGGGCAGCCAGAAAAAGATGATTTATCACTCAAAATGCTTTGTTTCCCATCTGCCTGTCCTTGCAATTACCTTGGAAATGCTAATGTTTCTGTGTAATCAATATTCTGGCAGCAGTTTCAGGGAATATTAGGCAGCTGTTGAAGTTGGGGGCTCCCCCCCTCACCCTATGGTTTCGGCATCCATGACTCAGCTTTTTATCACCTATAAAATAATTCAGCATCCATTTGCCTGTCTAGCACTAAAACCATTCTACACAACAATGTTCCCAGTCAGTCATTACTATCCAGTGACCAAAAATTCCTGTCTGTCTACAAACCTATCAAATCTGCTGGGCATTGTCTGTACTCATACAAGGTTGCTAAGGCCTGGAACTCCTTATCTGTATCCATCAGATCAATACCCTCCCTTCCATTTTTCAAAGCCACCCTGAAAGACTTCCTAGCTAAAATCAGGGTCTGTTCTTACTTAAAACCAGGACAAACTATATCCCTAAATGTGAACAAGTACCTTTTTCATTCCTTATACCTCCTTACTCTCCCTTCTTCACTTACTTCCTTACTTCCATCAAATTCTCTACCTGACTTTCTCTCTAAATATAACATAAGCCTATTTTCCCTCACTTCATATTACAATTCCTGTTTGTATTAGACTAACTTACCTTTAATTTCTCTACGAACTGTCTAAAATTTCTATAAATATTAAATGATTGTCATATAACTTGTAACGATCCTTAATCAATGCTTTTATAATATGTCTAATTTGTTATAGTTATTTAAACTGCAGATGTTTTTTTTTATTTTTGAAGATGATAAAATTATTGTTTTTAAAATGTTTTGTAATAATTTGGAGCTTTTCTCCAAAGGCCTCTGCCAAAATGGGCTTCTACTTAGTCATTACTTTTAATCAAATGTCAGTAAATGCATAAATAAATAACTTATGTTAGACCTGCTAACCTGTTGGTGGAAGACCTGTGGGTTAGGGTGATTAAATATTACTCCTTGCATTCAAAAAACAAATGGTTTCATGAAGAGGTTTATCTCCAAGTTTGAGATGGTGCTGAAAGCATTTTCAGCCCAGTTTAAGTGTGTGCCTCATTTACTTTTGTATATAAGGAGGTGCCCCAGTAATCCATATTTTTGAGCTAATTTATGGTCCCATGATAAAGGAAGTCGTAGACCTAAACTGCATTGTGCAGGAGTGGAAATGATTCCAAGAAAGTCTGTTGTGGGGAACATGTGGAATTTAAGTGCTAAACATAGGAAGCACAAACTGACACAGATGCAATTAGCACAAGCACAACAGCAACAAAATTTTATTATGACTGAATTGCGATTGCCCAAGAATACATTGTTGAACAGATGGTAATGATACTTATTCCTGTTTGAATAACCTCTCAGTGTTGTAAAAAAGGCAAGCAGTGTTAATTACATGGTACAGCCGCTTGGCAGGAGATAGGAACACAAGGTTTACCATGTTAATATAATGATGCTCTGCCATGATCGATGGTATGTCTCTCAACATACAAACACTAAAATTCTGAATGTAAGTTCATGAAAAATGTATAACTCTGGCAAAAAACTGGCAGCTTGACATGTACATGCCCAATAATATAACTCCTCCCACTTCCAACAGGATTGTGGGATGCCACAGCTCAGAAACACAGGTTTAAAAAGTTTAAAAATAGAAGTGAAAAAAAAATGCAACATATAATCAGTATTATCATATTTTATTTAGATTAATATCTGACTTAGTAAACTGGTATGAAATAAAATAAATACAATTTTTATGTAAAAATAAAATAAATTCAGCTTTGACTAACTAGTTGTTGTGTCTTTCGGCTTTTCCCGGTTAGGGGTCGCCACAGCGGAACTCCAGTCCGCTAATGATTGGCAGTAGATTTTTACATGCTGAGTTGCTGGCCCTAATGCACAACCTTCAACAAAGGTACGCCCATTCACGCATGTCTCCACATAGAAGACGCTCTAGCTGAGAATCGAACAGGACAACGTCTTAGTGTGAGGCGACAATGCTACCGCAGCACCACTGCTATAAAAATAAAACATATTTTTTAGAAAAAATGAAATTTAAAAAATGTATTAAATTGTAATCTACTTCTGCAGCTCTCATTCTTGTATCTTGTCACTTCCAAAACACTGAATAACTGAAAACACAGCAGCCACAGCAGTCACCAAATATGGATTGATTCAATGCCCAGCTAGATCTCATCAATACATGTGACATCAACATCCTGAGGCAAGTTCCTGGGGCTTAGAGTTAGTATAATGGTTAAGGTATTTACCTCACAGTCACAAGGTAAAGGGCTTGAGTCTCACCTTTGAAAAGAAAAAATGAGTAGGCTTAAAATGACCCATAAGGCCAGCTGGCCTAGTACTTACCTATGAATCTTTGAAGTTGGAGATAGGACCCACCTTGCTGTGGATGAACCTGGCACTGGAATACAGTGTCTTAAAAGAAACTAGCAGAAACCAGGTTCTTGAAACCTGCTTGTCAAGGGTATTTATCCAGTACTATAGATACTATACAGCACCACAATCTAAAATGATAGGGTCATCTTCTTCCCAAGGCAATAGGCATTGACCATACCAGGGATGAAAACTGAAACACCAGCATGTGCCATTTTACTATACAATTCCTCTAACAAGCATGGATAAATTAGAAGTTTAGATGAATGAAAAACACAGAGCAGCAGTCCATTGAGTAGTGAAAGCTGTGGTGGTCATAAAATATAAGAAGAGAAAAAACAAACGTTAATCCAAATACAATTAATCAGAGCACAGACAAATGTTAAATAATGAAATATCCATACATACAATAATGAAACCAGTTAGCATGCATGTATAGCTGGCTATGCATGTTTCTTTCTTTGCTTTTTTCCACCATGAGTTACTTGTTAGGAAGATGAAAAGCGGTAGTGCCTGAGAGTTGCTATCAGTGTTAGTGGCATTTGCCTTTGGTGCTGAGAGGTCAGAAGGCTGTTAGTTCTAGTTTGACTTCTTGTTCATGGATTCATTTCCATTGCTGATACTGCAGTGCAGTACAAGGGGGGGCTACACTCCAGAATGTGCCTTCCTTCTATAAAGAAAGCCCCTTCTTCCTGAGTTAGTAGTAGCTCAGGCGGATGTAAAGGATCCTATGACACATCAAAAAAGTAGGTATAGTTTCCTGATGCTCTGGCCAAAATTCCCCTAGCAGTATGAATACCACCTTGGGTTTCCCCTGAAAAATGGTCAGTAGACTAGTGAGATTAACCCTATCAACAAAGGATAAATAAATAAAATGAAACAACTGCCATTCAAATAATCATAAATGGTCTGCAGCACTAAGTAAATAAAGGCAGTTCCAACAGCCAGCCTCTCAAAACGCTAATCCATTCTCCTGTGTTAGCTACACAGACCCTCAATTCATTCCTACATTGTTGCTTGGTGGCCTACGTGCACACACGCACACACACACACACACACACACACACACACACACACACACACACACACATGGATGTCAAGTACTTAAACCCATATAAGCTTTTTGCAATTAAATAATAGGGGGCACCTGAAATGTCAGTAATTTTGGAAAAGTTTTACTAAAGTCAATCCTCTATGGAAACACAAGATATTTTATAAGGACTAATGTCATGGTGATCTATCCTGTCCCAGGATAGACATGCCTGTCTTCCTTGCTGCTGTGTGTCAGCTGAGTCACCCATCAATACTGTGTTGGCTGGGCATGTCTATCTTTCTGTGCCTCTATCTATTTATCATTATATATAGGTTCCTCATGTAAAAGAAAGGAACATTATGACAAAAAATACTATAAACCGAATCTAAAATGTTGCATTCCTAGAATGCAAGACGTATAAAACAGTAATATAAATTGATGCATTGAATTATTATGAAATAAAATGAAACACATGAAAATATGAAAATGCAAGTTAAATGTTAACAAAGTATGAAATGCAGAAAGACTATGTTCAGCATGTTCCCACAAACCCACTCTAGTTATACAAATGTCATGGTCACATTGTATTTTACAGTCTGATCCAACCTTTTTTTTAAATACATAGTGAAAGCAAACCTTGCATTTTTAGAGTCTGACAGTGTGCTATTTAGGAAGTGCTGCCCTTCTAAAATACACAATTTATTTGTAATGTGCTTATTTAACAGTATTTTGATGTAGCAATATGTTTTATTATTTAAAATGTCCATGTTTTGAGAATTCAGTGTTTAGGACTCCTTTTGAGGGTATTCATTTTATTGATATTCTGTCTTATATTAGATATTCGATATATATTGCTGTTTTATTTAGGATATTTTTTAGAATATCCATTTATTTGCATATACATAGTAGAACCTTACTTGGAGTCACTTGATTATTTTATCGAAGGAATGCTAACTCTATTCTTATGTCCACAAGAATGTGAAATTTAAAATAACAAATATGTTCTTACAATGCCAGCTGATCTAAGAGGCACAATCCTGGATCAGTTTGTGACTGGTTTATCTTAGCCACCATCCCCAGCTCAGTACTTTGTTCTTGGAAAGTTCTATGCTCAGGAGCATGCATTCTAAAGTAGTTGCATGTTGTTTTATCTATAATGAGGAGACTATGTAAGCAGAATTAGCTGCTAATTCCTCATTTTCACTCCAAACCACTAGCATGCACACTTCCAGCAAATAAGGAAATAAGGACGGTTTGACACCTAAACACTGCCAGTAAGTGAGATGCAAGTATACACATACTTGACTGTCTTGCAGGGGACTTCAACAGCTGAACAAGATGAAGGGCAGCCAATTCCATAACAGAAGGACAAGAGCAAAATATAAAAAGCAAATCTGAGGCAGATGAGGGACAACAGGGATATGGCACTCAGGATCACTCCTGCAAGGGCACTTGGAGATGTATGAGAGGCCTAGAGTTAGCCTAGTGTTGGCACCAAGTTGTGTTGGCTAGGGATGCTAGTCTGCATCCATGATTCAAATTCTTACCATACTCAAACATTTGTTTGATATTTACATTACGAATTTTGAGTCCTGGTTAGGAAGGCCTGGTAGAACATACTCCTACTCTGCTGTGGGATCATAGAAGGCATAGTGAGACACCCTATAAGAGGAGTCCTCAGTCTCACATACCCTGGACTCATGACCAGGTTGCCATAAAGGTAATTTCTCTGGATCAAGTCAGTTAGCAATTGGCTTTAGCTGATTGAGCTGTGTTAGGCAACACCTACAACCTGGAATGTATCCTCAGGATGGAAGTGTGGGATTTACCTCTTTAATGCTCCTCAAACATTCATAGGTATGTACTAGGCTAGCGGCCCTTGTGGGCCAATTTCCCTTTCAAAGAATAGAATTAAACCCTGAACCTTGTGAGTGTGAGGTAAACACTTTAGCCATTAATCCAGCCCCCAGCCCCACATCTCTTCAGCACTGCAGGGAACGGAGGTCCATTTTAGAAAAGGACTTTCCTGAATAAGGCCTAGGCCTAGGACTTTCCTTTGAATGAATAAGGCCTAGGCCTAGGACTTTCCTTTGAATGTATGTCCATGTTATTGTGTTGCAGCTGACATATGGGATTGTATTTAGTGCCATATAACTGATCAACCCACAAAGAACCCCTATCTTCTGCCACCTTCCTAGAAGTGAAATGAGCAGGGATTTTCTCCTTCCAGCCTTTGCGGGTGGTAAGGATGAGCTGCTGAAATTTCTGAAAGTGCTTTTAGTAATTTTTTTACTTGAGGTGATACAAACAACATAGATGTGGGGCTTGGTAGATATTGTGATTCTAGTCATCAAATGTAGGAGTTGTTTTTACTGGCCTGTATCAGGATTGAGATCTACATTATGTGAGTATCAGAAAAAAGTTGATAGGCTTTGGGACTGGGAGCTTATATAGTCGGTGCTTGGTATCACAGATTGTGTTAGTATCTGATGCATGTGCCCCCAAGCATTGAGGCTTCCAAGTAGAAAGCTAAAAACTATAATTAGTGGGGAGATGATTCCAGTCACTGACCCATCAAGTAGGGTTCCCAGTGCTAGGTCAATAATGCCATTATAACAATGCATCATGTAATGTTGCTGTTTGCTCTGCTTTAATCCTGATGATATGTTGTTGTGTCTGAATGACACTCTCTTTGAGAAACAGTTATTCAGTTTCAAGAATTAAGAATTATGGTTATTACCCACAAATTTTCAGTTATTGCCTAATGCAGAAATCAGACAACACAGTTTACTTAAATCCATAAACAATTTCATTGACATCATACTGAGTAATACAGGCAGTTGCTAACTTTTTCTCAGAAAAAGTACCAATTAGTGTTCCAGAATCTGTTTTTTATAAATTAATATTTGTTATAACCCAGGTTTCCTACTGTGTCTGTTATTTTTATGATACTCCCCAGCAATTTTCCTGGCAATGATGTCAGACTTAACAGGCCTGCAGTTACTGCAATTAATTTTGCTTCCATTTAAGTAGATTGGAAACACATGGCCTTCTTTAGTTAACAGAATGAGATTTTCCATAATGTTTTACTGGTTATACTGCAATTTTTACATATTATCTAGGGAGAAATGCCATAAAATACTTGGTAAGTGTTACATTGCTGTTTACTGTTTCATGATATTGTATTATTGTAATCTACCAGTTATATTTTAGTTGTTATTTTACATAACTGACATAAGCTGATATGGAGTCTTTTGACAAATATCAAAGAAATTCTAAAAGTATTTCACACGTTTTATATTTTATGATGCTAAAAATCTAGTTTTCATATAGCATTTTGTTTATTTCACGATATTTACTCTGGTAATACTGCAATCAATCATCTAGTGATGAAGAATTATGACATATGATGCCGAATTATGTCATATTTTATTATGTATGTCCTACCTAATGTAGTAATGTAGCCAATGGTGACACTATAATAAGTTGTTTTATTATTTATCATTTCCCCCTGCTCACCTAATCTCTTTATCATAGCCCATCCCCAACACAGTGCCTTACCTTACCCCAGAATCTTGAGTAATCTAGTGCATACCCAACTACTAGAATTAGCATTTCCTTCCATATCATACTACATGATTTTGTGACAATGGCATTCTCCATTGGCTAGCTATGCTACCATTTCAGTACTCCCAAGGACAGTAATCTTACTTTCCATGGAATTAATGCTTTGACCATAGTTGGGATGCCCATTTCCTGTAACCTGCTACACTGACCAAAGGAATAGTCTTCCACCTTTGTTATTGTGTATGTTTCCATGGATGTCTACATGAATATGATGTATGAATATAATGAGAAAGCGAGAGAGAGAGAGAGAGAGAAGGCAAAGCTTACTGCTGTTCGTCACCATTTTGTTAAAAGTATATATTTTCACTGGATAACATTAATGAATATTAAAATGCAGAATGTGTTTTGGTGGCATAATTTCTTTGTGTACCTGTACTGTAAGTGGATCTGCGATTCATGTTTCTCTGGGAAAAGGATACTAAATTAAAATATAATACAATAGAAAAAGTAAAATAATTATTGCCTCTGCAAATATGGTGGGGCACAATGATGAGATGGTTTTCCTGAGGACTGCCAGGAGGCAACGTGGCTAGATTTTAGCATTCATTGCTGATGATCATTATCTCCTGCACAATAACAGCTCAATGCAGAGTAACTCACGTTCATTTGAAATCCAATGGATGAGAATCAAGATTCTTAGAACAATGAAACTAAGTGTGAGGAGGGGAATATGTGCCAAGTTTAAGGCTACAGTACCACGGAGTATTCCCTGCTCTTTAACATACACTGGTATTGGAGGTACATGGAGCAAAGTCCCATGAAAAAATGCTTTAATAATATTACAGTCAGTTTCAGATTTCACTCTATTCGCTGGATAGTCACAGTTTATTTCTCAAAGTCTTATGAATTGCAATTATAGGTCTCACATTTCTGACAGGCAGCCTAATCTAGTCTTTCTATAAATGAAATATTTAATTCCTCAGTTTTTAAACAAAGTACATATACTCACACAAACTTGCACGCACATGCACACACACACGCATACACACACACACACACACACACACACACACGCACGCACGCACGCACACACACACACACACACACACACACACACACACACACACACACGCACACACACACACACACACACACACACACACACACACACACACACACACACACACACACACACACACACACACACACACACACACATTGAAATGTATAGTTTTGGGGTTGCCAGCCTTGTATGAAGGCACTTTTATCTTATGCTTTAATAAGTTAATGATATGATCATAGGATCATAGGATCATGGGAAGTTACTAGGCTAATGGCCTGAGAGCACTTACAAGCCTAGACAATTTTTACCCTTGTTACCATGATCAGCAGCTATTGCCCCTGTCCAGGAGGGACAGAGGTTGAACCCCCGGGGTGAATTTATGGTTACCCATCCAATTGCCTAGATTGTTTTTGAAGAGGATCCAATCGTCTAGATTGTTTTTGAAGAGGATCAATGAAGTGCTCTGTTTGATGTGATGTGGGAGTCTATTCCAAAGGTCTGGTAACCTCTGGGAGACAAACTTGTCCCTCCAGCAGGTTCTATTAATGTCACATTCCAGATTTAGGTCTTAAGAGCGAGTAACCCATGTGCCATTTCGTTTGCAGATGTGCAGCATTTCCAATAAAGCAGGGTTTGAGATCACCTTATATGCAAAGCAGAGATCGCCTCTGAGTAGTCTGTATGAAACAGGATAAAGTGACAGTGATTTCAGCTGATCCACATAGGATAGCTGCTGAAGACCTTGAATTTTCTTTGTGAGGAACATCTGCGGTCTCTCCATTTGCTGCAGGTGCTTTGAAAGGTACATGCCAAAAGGGGCACTGTACTCAATTATTGGCCTAATGAGTGAAGAGTACAGGAGGTAATAATTTCACTTTTTCTCAAGGCAATGCCCTTACTTATGAGGTGAGCCATATGGAATGCCCATCCTACCACTCTGGAGACATGGTGATCAAAAACAAGGTTGCTGTCAACCTGACCACTGAGTGAGTACATAAAGTATCGCCACTGATGTGTTAATTTACAGCAGTATCATTCTTACCAAAAGGGATGATGATACATTTTTTTGCATTGAGTTTGATGCCATGACTTTGGCACCAATCATTTGTTTGCGTAAGACCTTCTTGAAGGTTGTTGACTTCGTTTGGAGATTTTATGACCGCACCCAGTTTGCCGCTATCAGCAAACATTGTCAGCCACAGTCCCTTGGTTTTAGCTTGTACTTTGGAGAAATATATTCCAAACAGTAGAGGTCCAATGACTGATCCCTCTGGAACACCACTGGTAATGAGTCTGCTGTTTGAAGTGGATTCCCCTATTTTGACTGTGTGGGTTCTATCAGAGGGCCAGTTTGCAACCCACCTTAATATAAGGGTTGATGTCTAGCTGAGAGAGTTTGCCAATGATGCCTGAGTGAGATATAGTGTCAAATGCCTTGGCCAGGTCTGGGTAGGCTGTATGCACAGATTTCCCTTGTCCACGGGCCTTGCTACTGGCTCAAAAAAGTCCACCAGGTTTAACAAGCATGATCTCCCTTTGACAAATCCAAACTGGGTAGGATCTAGTGTTTGGATATTACCTATATCTTTGTTGATAAGGTCCATGATGATTCTCTCCATGGCCTTGCAGATAAGTCTAGTCAGGCTAATAGGTCTGTAGTTCCCGGGGTCAGTAGAAGCACCACCTTTGCACAAGAGGATATCAGTGGCTGTTTTCCATTCAGCTGGGATGAAGCAAGTGCTTAGACTGTGATTGAAAACAATAGCCAATAGTGATGCTAATTCTTGTTTGAGCCCATGTACGACACAGCCTGGGATGTTATCAGATTCCATTGATGCTGTGTTTTTGGCCTTAGAGAGGGAGTTTATAACCTGCTCTTTAGAGATACAAGGTAGGGAACAGGTGGTAGGGATGTCATAATGAAGTACATGTGGCAGGGATGGGGGAGTGAAGTTTTCACCGAACCTGTTGACTAGCAGGTTAGCTATGTCCACTGGCTCAGTGGATGTGTTGCCATTAACTACCAGTTCAGCGCAAATCTGAGCCTTATCTTTTAGGTTATGGATGTAACTAAAGAATGCCTTATGGTTGTCCTTGGTTGAGGAGCTAACTTGGACTCATAATTTGCCTTGGAGGACTTCACAAGAAGTCTTATCTGCTTATTTAAGCTGAGGAGGGAGTGTCTCCATTTTAGAGATCACTCCTTCTTCTTACTCTTGAACAGCAGTTTCTTCCTTTTATTGTAAAGCCTGTTAATGGTGGTTGTTCACCAGGCAGGTTTGCTTTTCTTTGATAAGCTTGTTTTGGTCCTAACAGGTACTGCCGAGTCAATGCAGTTATACAGATGCTTCTATGGGGCATTGGTGAAGAGCCTGGCATAGTTACAGGTTCTGTCTGAGGGGAGAGGCGCAATGAAGCTATTTATACCATCCCATAAGAGGTTATAATCTGCTTTTAAGGAGTTTTTTAGTCTAGTTGCTGCTAGGGAAGGGTCAAGTGTGATAGTTACCTCAAATGAGACTGGTTTGTGGTCCGATAACACCAGGGATAAAGTCACAGTGGGGGAGCTACAGTGGTCTCCCATATTTGTAAGCACAAGGACCAGGATGTTGGCACCCTTGGTGGGAGTGTCAATGGGTGTCATACTGTTTAACTAATCCGGAGGTGTATTTATTCTTGATGAATATTGATACAATGCCTCTTTTAGTTTTCTTGCCTTCAGTTTGTGGTCTGAATGTGTGGAAGGAGGTGTAACTCATAATAGCTGGGGTTCTCTCCACAGCCTTGAACCGGGTCTACATGACTGCACAAATGTCTGTGTCCTCCAGGGTGAGGACTGCTTTCAATGAGTGCAGTTTCTTATTAAGACTCCTAGCATTTAGCAACATGACCTTGAGGTTGTTTTTGGCTGGTATTTTTACATCCAGAGTTTTGTCCTTATGACACTGCCTAAAAACGGCACTATGGGGGTATCAAGAGCCTTAGCAAGTAGCCAAAATCCCAGGGATAACAGATGAAGACCATCTCTGGAAAAGCATCGAGGTCTGTCGATCATGTCATCCCAGCCTGACAGATACTGGATCCCCTTAGAATGACACCAAAACTTAAGCCAATTATTGAAGTCAATCATTTTCTGTTTGTATTGAGGCATCACTCTAGGTATAGGCAAAATGCTGCTTAAAGCTAAGGACATACCTGCCTGAGACACATAGTCTGAGAGCTCAGTCATGTCTGTCTTCATATAGTCCAGAGTGGTACATGTGAAGTCACCAACATGGACTATGACAGAGTCATAACGATGCCTGTTATTGAGAGTCCTGAGGGCATGTGTGATATGGTGGATCCTGGCACCTGACAGACAGCTGACGATGACCTTCTCCTTATCCACCCTGGTGAGAGGGACATCTGTGTGTCTCACAATGGAGTCTCCTATGACTAACATGTTAAGTTTAGTGTTTAGCCTTATGGGCTTCACAGGTGAGACACTGGTGCATGAGGTATTGTTTGTATTATGTTCTGCAGAGGAAGTATTATGTGTAGTGTGTTTGTGTTTGGGAGGTCTCTGGTGTTTAGGTAAGTTTGTGACGACGACCTTCGCTTATGTAGGTATGTGTGATGTGGGTTTGGGTGGAGTAGGAGGTGAGGTGTGCATGCTGACAACCCGCTCAGTGTTAGATGTATTGACTGGCGTGTGAGAAAACATTGATTCAAGGTTTTTATTATAGATGCATCTCTCACATGTTAAGTTTGTGTGGACTAAGAGTAGCAGGTTGTCTGTGTACATGAGGCAGTTGCTACACTGCCTCAGGGTGCCCATGTTGACCAAGCTGGCTGAAGAAACTGTGGGAAATTGCTCGTTCATAGTGAATTTATATGGTCAGAAACAGAAGTGTGGCAGGAAAGGGTTCACGCATAGGAAAAATCAGTGAGGAGTTGTGTTAATACCTCAGAGGCTAGGTTTAATGCTACACTAGTAGGTAGAGTGGGGCTGCAGAAAAAAACTCTAGAGGCCATTATTATAATGGGGTGCTTCCACAGCTTCACTAGTACTGCCTCTTTTCCTAGAAATATGCTAAAGTTGAGGAACAACACTGTTGGGATACACCTGTATCTAAGGGAAAAATTGTCGAAATGATCTGTCTGGCTATAGTGCACAATTGCGTGGCAGTCCATGGTGCTGCACAATGAGCAAACAAGCAGAAATCCACTCAAGGGTGGGGGTGGGGGGGGTAAAACCTAAAACAACTTTAAAAAAAAGCTCAAAACAACCAATGAGGTGCTTACTCCAAGCCCTAGACCAGCCAGCCTTTACCATCTGGGGACCAATCAGCACAATCCTCTCACTAGAGTGGAGAAAGGCCCTTTCTAATCCAAGATGGTCTGGAAAATATGCTCAGAACAAACAGCCACTACAAACAAACAACCAGGCCCAGAAACAACAGCCTTGAGTCTGGACTATGCTACAGCTACTAGCTGCACTATTTTAGGCAGAAAATACTGCAGAAATGTTTACCACAGCAGAAATACAACAGTTCAACACTAAATAAATGTTTTAATCAAAAAAGAGCAAGGAGACTCTAGAGAATGGTTTTAACTTCAAACAAATCAGTTGTATGATACATTCCTTGGCAGGAAAATCAGAACAAATGTAGAAAATTTCCAGTTAATACCTTTCAAACAGTGAAAATGGCTAAAAAGCTTTACAAACAGTGAAAACAGTAACTAATGTGATTTAACAGGCCCAGTAAGGCAGATAATTGCCGTAGAACAGTGTAGATTTGTTTATAGTACTAAAATACAGTAAAAAGTTGGCAGCAGACAGTAAAATGTGCAATAAATGGTAAGAATAAACAACAAATAGTAAAATTAAGCAAGAAAACAGACTTTATGTTTTTTATGAAGCCCAGAAGCCTCTAGTCATCAATTAATGACATAGGAAAATGCCAAGATGACACTGTATATGCATTACTCTAAAAATCTAACTCAGCTTAGGCAATCAATAGTAAAATATCCTGTATGATAACCTTCTAAACTCCAAGAAGTATGATTGTTTGTGTGAGTGATAAGCTGTGAATTTAAATGAACTAAGGCAACATAATATATGAATCAAAATGACTCTAAGCGTAAACTGCCCAAAATATACAGCTCAGCTAAAGTTAAAAATATTTAGAAACATGCTATTCATTTATAAAACTGTGTTAACCATAAAAAAGAAAAAAAGGGGAGGTCTCAAACAAATAATCACTATGGATATGAAAAATAAGCAATTTAAATGTCGAACACGAGCTTTAAAACACTATTTTCACACAGTAAGCAATGACAGGCAAGACAAAGGGAGACCTTTTACTTTTCTAATAGGAAACAACAGAATAATATTGGATTTGTTTCTGACAAACCTATAGATTGTAGGATGCTGTTATCCTTTACCTCTGATAACAAGAGCATCTTAAATATTATTAATAAAAATTGGCATATTCTATTAGCTAATGAATATATATCTAGGATTGTAGGCAATCACCCAAAAATAGCTTACAGAAACTGTACATCCATCAAAAACAGGCTATGTTATCAGAATATTGAATCTAAACTGCTCATTATTTCAGAAAGAATAGGAACCTGTAGCTGTAGACATTGTAGTAGGTGTCCTTATATGGCCAATGATCATTTATCTACACACCCTGCTACCAGGAAGAAATATATAGTGTTGCACTATGCAGATTGCTCAACTCGTGATCTAGTTTATTTAGCATATTGCATAGTTTGTCCTAGATTTTATGTTGGAAAAACTAATAGGACCCTTAGAGAGAGAGGGAGAGTTAGAGAACACATATATAAAAGAAATAAGAAGGATGTGACCATTGCTACATCTAAACATATTGTTGATACTGGTTTCCAGCATTCATTCAGATTTTTGGTTCTAGAAACAATTAATATGGAAAGTAGAATGGCAGACATTAAGAAAAGAGCTGAGAAGTCAGAACAGAAGTGGATCATAAAACTACAAGCAGTCAGACAGCATGGCCTCTATGATAGTGTTTCCTTAAAACCATTCTTAAAAGATAGACCACTCATCCATTAAACCTGTTTCACCTTCTTTATCTATTCTGAATGATATACTACAACCTCTGTCTCTTGATATATAAGATAGGCTCTCATATTTATTTATCTTGATACACATATTGTTTTTGTTTGCCGTCTATTATTGCATGACATCTACAGTTATATTTTATTCTGTTACAATTTCATGTGCATGATGTTTTTATTTTTATTTTTTTAATATTCATGTTATATATGTACATAATGGCTTTTTACACCTCCATATTCGATAAATTAGATTTTCATATTTGGATGCTTTTATTTACCTGATTATGTTATTTTTGTTATCCAATATTGTTTTGAGTTTTATTTACACTTTAGACATAGCTCTGATGCCGATGTTTTAATTTACATTTTCTAATGATTATAGTGTACCTTTCACTAATCCCACACACTGCTTTTCATCATGTGTTTGCTAGATTGTTATAGTCCATTATGATGTTTTGTCTTAGTTTTAGAGCTCATATGTTCGACATTACTGTATTACTGTATTTACAATTACTTATTTTTTCATATCCATAGCAATTATTTGTTTAAGACCTCGCCTTTTTGGTTTTATAAGGTTAACACAGTTTTATAAATGAATACTGTTTCTAAATATTTTTAACTTTAGCTGAGCTGTATATTTTGGGCAGTTTACGCATAGAGTAATTCTGACTCATATATTATGTTGCCTTAGTTCATTTAAATCCACAGCTTATCACTCACACAAACAATCATACCTCTTGGAGTTTAGATGGTTATCATCTAGGATATTTAATTACTGATTGCCTAAGCTGAGTTAGATTTTTAGAGTAATGCTTACACCGCATCATCTTATTTTCCAATGTCATTTAATTGGAATGTTTTGGTTATACTTTTATTATAGAAATATGAATTGTTATATTTTGTTTCATATGATACATTTCTATGGTTTTGAATGTTATTACTTAAGAGATTTGAGTTATTAGTGTAATAGTCACATGCTTCTCAGCACTGTTATTGACTGGTTAAATGTAAACGGAAAGTTTGAGCAGTTTGTATTAACATAAGACTGGGAATGACAACATGCTCAGTCTGAATGTTTTATGCTATCATATATTTATTTGGCTTAGGTAACCTTTGAATTGTATCTTGATATTAAGAATGACTGTGAATTGCAGTTCCATGTGTTTAAATATGATATTGCGCTTTCATCTTTTTTTTAATGGTTTTGTTTTGTTTGTTAGTTCACACGACACATTCCATGGTTTTAATAGCTCTACTATATTATGTGGAGGTGTATTTCATCAGATAATGCTTTTTATTTAAGCACAAGAATTTGTTATTTATAATCAATAGGACTTATGCTGGGTTACAGTGAAACAGTGTTTGACTGGTACACTGTGTTTTTAAATACTTCCAATGAATGAATGCCTTTTAATGTCTGATGAAGCACTGGTTGTTCAACACGGTAGCGCTTACTTTCTCATAATAAATGTAATTGTAGAAACAGTAACCTGATCTCTACCACGATGCAGTAAAGTAACACTTGCAATGCTTAAAATGTCCAAAAGGCAGCTGATAAAAATATATAAATACACTTGTAGTTAAAAATCCATGAAGCAACCAGATCAGCGTAGCAAAGTTGTAGAAAACTCCTTTAATCCATAAAATAGTGGGTAACGGTAAGCGCTTTCGCGTGGATGCAACCACGCTTCCTCAGACAAAGAAAAACCCCACATACACTGTTTAAATAGTATAAGTTAAAATCTAAATTGTATCAATTAAGCTAATTGGCAATAAATGCTTTAAAGAAAAACAACCCAACTAGCATCTATGCAGCATTCTTATAGTATAAATATATATATAAATATAAAACACAAGACAAAACTATTCTAAACTCTACAAGATTACTAACGTCCAGTTTCAAAAACTGTTTTCAAGATCATATCATTTATGAAAATAAAACAACAAGTAGTAAAGAAAAATAAAATAAAAGTAATAAATGCAGGAGTAAATGTCAATTGCAAATTAACGTGAAGCTGAGCAACTCAATTAAGGTGCTACTAAAAACATTTTTTCTGTGTATCCCAAATCCATCTGTATGAAACTAAGTTTCCGGACTAATAGTGGTAAAACCAGAATAAGATTTCAGTAAACAAGAGTCATTTATCTAACAATTACATTGAATTAATATACATATAATTTTTGTTAGTCAGTAGTAACAGTGTAACGGCAATGAAATTTTTCAAAAAGCCGAGCAACTCAGAATGCAACTGAAATCAAAATTTAGTCTTGTCAGTCTATTTGCTAGACGATAAATCTAAGCAACATAAACTCATATACTGGCAAAACATATACGTGCTGGCTGACAGAAACAATAAAAATAAAACTATATAAATAAAACTATGTTTGAATCATACCGCTGAATAGTATGATTTCTATGCTGTTAAAGGCAAAAGCTTACAATGTAGCCGCTACTTGACACTGAGCATGTTTCTTCAGAATTAAAATACATATAATTTTTGTTAGTCAGTAGTAACAGTGTAACGGCAATGAAAAGTTTCAAAAAGCCGAGCAACTCAGAATGCAACTGAAATCAAAATTTAGTCTTGTCAGTCTATTTGCTAGACGATAAATCTAAGCAACATAAACTCATATACTGGCAAAACATATACGTGCTGGCTGACAGAAACAATAAAAATAAAACTATTTAAATAAAACTATGTTTGAATCATACCGCTGAATAGTATGATTTCTATGCTGTTAAAGGCAAAAGCTTACAATGTAGCCGCTACTTGACACTAAGCATGTTTCTTCAGAGCTGTTTACTGACGTCCAGAGAGAGAGTTGAACAGTAAATGAATAACGAATGAATCATAAAAACACCTAACATCTAGTTTATACCTAATAAACTCTTAATGTGTATATAAATTCTTGATGTGTAAATAAATTCTTGATGTGTATATAAATTATTAAAATATCTATCTGAAACCACTATTGTACTATAAAAGATACTTATATATATGTGGGTATTATAGATATAAGGTGTCATTACATGGAGTAGTAAGGTAATGATAAAAAATGCTTCATGAATAATATAAAAAAATGCTTCATGAATAATATAAAAAAATATGTAAATAATATATATATAGATATGCTTAATATCATAAGCTATAAACTATAAACTATGGGGCCTATATATAAACTATGTGTCAGTTAAGTAACATATATTAAAATCTTTGATTTTAAATAAACTAAATTATTTCTTTTCTTTAACATAGCTTATGACAAGCAAAAATTTTTTTATATACATTTAGGTTAATATCTATGTCCATTACCTTTTAACAACTTTTGACCTAAAAGAGTCAAAAAGTATGTATAGAAACAAAGAGTTAGGTAATGATGACATAACATTCCAACTGTGGGGAAGTGTATAGGGAATTAATGAGGATAAAAAATATCCAAAGATATGTAATGACAACAAAATATATAAATAAAATCTATTTAGCAAAAAATATATATATATAAATATACAAATTGATTAATTAATTCATATATTAACTATATATAATAATCATATTTGTTATTGTAGGATATGAAAAATAAAAATCTATGATAAATATTATGAATTTATTATGAATATTATAAATTTACAATTATTATATATTTACTATTGTTTTAACGTTTCCTAGTATTCAAAACAGGCTTAATAGACACAAAAGTATTAAGGCCAGGAAAATTATGTGCATTGAACTTCAATATCCACCTAAGTTCTGCTAAAGCTAAACTATTAGAATCATCTCCTCCTCTAACATTTAAAGGCACCAGTTCTAGTACTCTAAATAGAAATGTATGGTCTCTATGATCTTTTATATGCTGTGCTAAAGCATTTGTATCTGATGCTTTCTTAATTTCATAAAGATGATTATAAATACGATCAGCTAGCCTTCTTTTCGTGAGTCCTATATAGAAAGCAGTACATTTTGTACACGTAGCTAAGTAGACCAAATTTTTTGAATAACAAGTAGCTGGTGTATTAAAACAAAAGGTGAAATCCAAGGAAGGGTGAATAAATGTTTCTCATAATAAACTGTGGATTTTATTCTATAGCCCAGCTCTGCTTGCTGTCTCTTGATGGTCTTTTTGTTTATGACCTCTTTTATATTGGTACATGCCCACCTGACCAATAACGGTGATCATATATATTTTCCTGTCTAATTCTGCAGCTATTATAATGAGGCAGAAAAGTAAATCTTAAGAACATTTTGTGATAACACAACTGGGGGGAAGAGGGGTTAAACTTACAGGCACCCTCACAATGTGGGAAAAGACCCTAAACATTTTGAGCCACTTGTCCACTTATATGAGATGATGTATCCACAAGCTCACTAATAATATTGAACAGTCATACTGTTTCTTTTGAGCTATAGCAGTAATGACAAAAGTAGAGATGGTGTATGAAAGGTATAGACTTTAGGAATGAATCCCTACTGCAGCTAATATTAAAAGAGACAGTCTGAAGCATGTATAATCACCCTGGTGTTTATCTTAGGTGCTCCAGTCGCCTCCTATGCAGCTGCTTGCTTTGGTTTGATATATTTAGAGGCTATAAACATAAACAGAGCTCTGTGTAATATTTGTGGATGATGCGCAGTACCAGTTTAAATATGTAGCTGTCCTATCATCAGCTAAAGAGGTCAGGATTTTGGCACCATGTCACTATAACGGTGATGCCACCGTTTGCCTGTGTGTTGGAGGCCAGCTGCATGGCTGACAACCTTGAATAAACTATTTATAGCCCTCTTGAATGAGCCTTCTTCTGTAATTCTTATGGTGGGGGTAAATAAATATGTTTGACTACTCCTCACACAACTTCTGTGCACTAAAATAAGGACTGCCCTCTCCATCTGCAGTCATAAAGTCTTAATTTGAAGAATAGCAGGGAAAAATGTCAGAGAATTAACACACAAATCAGGTCTCACATGTCCCATCAGCTATGTACTGATGGGCACCTTATTTGTGTGATGTATGGAAATCTGAGAAAGTATAGTAACTATTATTTAATATGTACACACTACTAACTTTACTTTTTCTCACAGTGATCTTCACTGAAATGCTTGATTTTCTTTTTGAACCTGCATCTACTAGAAAACTGTATTGAATACTACTTTGTATAGACTAACTAGAATATGTTTATTCTGCATCTTACTGTTTGTATGCTATTGTACTATCTAATTATTGCCTTATATTTCTGTGGAGATTTTCTCTCCGGGTCTCCACTGAAAATGGCCTTCTGGCCCAGTCGGACTTTCTCAGTAAACAAATGTAAATAAATAAATAAATAAATAAATATAGGTACTGTATTATTATGGTTCATAATAGTACTTTAAGACATAAAATGTGGCAGCCCTCAATCTCTGTGTTTACTGTCTAGAAATCAGGCACTATAGTAACTCTACATACAGATGGTTTAATATGGAATTACAGTACTGTTCAATACACTTTTAGTGTAGTATGCATTGCAGATATCTCAACAGCCAAAATATTTGCTACAGTAATGGCCCTTGTTCAATTGAAATTATGTGATTGTTATGAGAGGGAAGTTTTCAATAAACCTAGATACCTGACATTACTTAAAGAAAGTAGATTCCGATATATAACTGTTAGGCACAAAATCAGGTACTGTATTGCCAAGGAAGATACTAGTGGTGTTAGGATTTATAAGGGCCATGCAGGAACAAGTCTGTTAATTCCACAGAAGCAGAACAGAGTAATGCACCTGCTGGAACATCATTATCATCCACACATAAGACAAAATTCTTAGATACTGAGAATGAGGTGCTACTGCAGGTCCCCTGTCTACATGGCTGACTGCTCTTTGGCTTGCATGTATCCAACCAGCCCCACCATGACCATATCTAGGAAGAAATTGTAACCAATGTGAACATATCTGGTGGTAGGGCTGTGGTTACAAAATGCTGTACTGCAGAGCTACCGAAATTATATGGGGTGCTCAACAAATGGCACAACTCCTGGCTTGGGAACATAGGGCTATAGGTGGGAACCATGAAGTATATCACCTCTCAATAAGATGGAGGAATTCATTACCTCTCTTAAAGGGAGGAGCACCTCTACAAAGAACCCAAAGTACAGTGCTAGATATTTGGGTAGAGCTGAACATGTCCCAGCAACAATGCACTGCAGATGTCCCAGGTGTGTCAGCATATTTCTGTGTATCATTACTTGCAATTCCTCTGTATCCCTTAGTTACTATAACATTTAATTAAAACTGTCTGACTTAGGGTATACAAACACATCAGGGATTCAACAGAATATGATTCTGCAAGAAGTTTGCGCATAAAGTTTTATTGTTTATCGTGTTTATGTTTGTAAAACTTTCAGTTACATTTATAGATGTTACATACTTACATTAGAAATTTTGTGCTTTTATGTAGTCACAGTTTTATTTTTCTCTGCACCATGGTCAGAGTGTTCCACATAGGAAGGTTGGTAATGGTGCTCATGGGAGACATGGTTATTGTCCTGACCCCAGGCTAATGTGTCAGTGGCCACATCCCAACGTATGTGCTGGGAACTGCTGCCCCTTTATGTGTCCACCCTCATATGTCTGTTTTCTGAGTATAATAATGTGCAACTCTGCAAACATAAACACTATTTTTGTACACGTGGCCGGGACATACTGCAGGTCACTACTGGATGAATCCAGATAGTGAAAGCTTGCCTTCAGCAATGCAAACACACTTGGCAATGTTTCTTGTTTGCAATTGTGCACTGTTGTACCCATGGTCTGTTTGATTTTGTGGATTTCTCATGGGTGTTATGAACAAAGGTTCCAGGGCATATCTGGCATTACTAACAAGAAGCCTCTGTAGGAATTCACCCATCCACAAACCATTGGTACAGGTTACAGGTGTGCCATATGTGGGAATTGTGGTAGCACGAGCAGCTTGCACACACATTGTAGATGATACCCTGTGCATCACAGACCACCTGGCAGTTGACGATGTGATACTCTTTTCGGCTCATGTACCTCCTTCCCAGTTCACCAGGTGGGGCCTTTATATTCCAATATAAGTACAGTCTATGGCCTCCTATACTTCAGGGAAATGAAATCCCACATAGTGTTAGCTCTGTCCTCTGGGGTATATGGGAACCACATAGGTTCATTATCCATGTGCTGATTCATGGCATTGAAATACTGATGGAGTATTCTAAATGTAGATGCCTGAGATAACCCAGTTTTGGTCCTAGCACATCACTAAGAGGTCCCTGTAGCTAATATATGTAAAGACATACATTTCTTAGTATCCAGTGAGACATGTGCTTCATGACTCCCACAAGGCTGCAGATGAGGCCAACACTCATCCACAGTTTATTGGATACTATCCCTATCAACATAGTACCAGTCCACAATATCAGTGTCCTAGAGTCCAAGAAATGTTAAGTGTGGTTAGATAACTCTACATCACTGGGGCAATGTTGCTCTGTGTTGGGCATGGCAGCAGCAATAAAAGCCTCTTGCAGATACACATTTTGCTAAAGCTGTGGCAACCCTTAACATTACTTAGAGATTTACTCAGTTTGAACATGAGCATTTGGCAGAATTCAAACATAAAGTCAGCTCTTCTCTGTTGAGCAAGATTTATACATTTCTGAATCTCTCAACCATTTTCATTTGCCTCATTATTGTACAAAGCTAGTCATAATATAGTCATCAGCATATAATGTAAGATTTATTTAGTGCTTTCGTCAGCTTATATCATAAGACTTCTTCAGAATAAAACATTCAAGCATACAAAAACCACAAATTAAAAAAAAAAAACATTAATTGGCCACATGACCATATCTCCACCAATAAAATATAAAATTATTCAATCAATTAATCTCCTAGTAACCAAGTAAAAGTTGCTAAACACAATGTGAATGCAGCCTTAAAAAACTAGCTATACTACAAGTGTCATTCAGCCCAGGTAAAACCTGGACATTCAACCTTATCTGCCAAAGAAGTTCTCTGAACTCAACCATGTCTGCCCAGGGCCTACCTCGAAGGTCTTTTTTAACCCCTTCTAAAACAAAAAAACTAAAATTATGTGTAGGGAACATTTCCATATGTTTGTAAAGGGCATTGTTGTTTTTCATATCCCTAATATGTTCGTAGATTCTCTCCTTAAATCTACGTATAGTTTTCCCTATATCAAATCCAGGGCACTAGGAGCAAATGGCAACATAAATAACCCTAACAGAGTTACAATTAAAAAGTCCATTAGGTTGTATGGTACAAGAGTTAATTCTAACGTGTCAATATTTGTAACCTCCTCCTCCTGCGTGATGCTCCCAGGTTTCTGTCCTAGAAGGGCAGGTCAAACCAAAGGAAGGCAGTTTGGGATAGGCTAAGCCATCAGAATAAGCTTTCCTATTTCTATTGAATTTCTTTTCCTTCTGTTTTTTTAATATCCCCTGCAATTCTGTCCACTTTACTAAATATATCGTTGTACCTTAACACAGAGCTTTCAAACAGCAGGTCGTCATGTAATTTGTTATCAATCTCAGTTAGTTCACAATGAATAAGGGTAATAGATGCTGAGTTGTGTTTGACCAAAATGTCCATTAATTCACAACCCTGCTTATTGAACAATGCAATAAGTTCACGATGCAGGGCAGAATCAGGTATTAACCCATTAGGAAACTTCCAGGTTCTCAGTCCTTTAGGTACCATCTGTGATTTGATACATTCAATGAAGTACATATTTTCTAGCTGAAGCTTTCTACATTTAAGCAACTTGGAGAGCTTATCAAGTAAAGGGAGAATAGGTACAAAAAATGTGTTTTTTTGTACACAATGTTGTCATATTTTGAATAAAGAATATGTTAGAATTAACTCTTGTACCATACAACCTAATGGACTTTTTACTTGTAACTCTATTGGGGTTATTTATACTGCCATTTGCTCCCAGTGCCCTGGATTTTATATAGGGAAAACTATACATAGATTTAAGGAGATAATCTATAAACATATTAGGGATATGAAAAACAAAAATAGCAGCAATGCCCTTTACAAACATGTGGAAGTGTTCCCTACATATAATTTTATTTTTTTTTGTTTTAGAAGGGGTTAAATAAGACCTTCGAGGGGGGCCCTAGACAGACATGGTTGACTTTAGAGAACTTCTGTGACAGATAAAATTGAATTGCCAGGTTTTACCTGGACTGAATGACACTTGTAGTATAGCTAGTTTTTTAAGGTTGCATTCACATTGTGTTTAGCAACTTTTACTTGGTTATTAGGAGATTAATTGATTGAAGAATTTTATATTTTATTGGTGGAGATATGGTCATGTGGCCAATTAATTTTTTTTTTTTAATTTGTGGTTTTTGTATGTTTGTATGTTTTATTCTGAAGAAGTCTTGTGATACAAGCTGAGGAAAGCCCAAAATAAATCTTATTTGATGGGACTTGGTTTCGTGTCTGGGACACTTTCTTGATACAAGGCATTTTTTGTTAGAGTTTGGTGTTCACCTGGTTCTGAGCATATAATGTAACTAACTGAGCTTCTTGGCCAGCCTGTGTAGCAGACCCTAGCTATCTGAATCACACACATACTTACTCATCATGTACATTTGTTTACCATAATGTAGCAAAATTTTCTGAATCCAACTAATTATAATTTAAATTTCAAATGAAGAGTCGCTTTGAACAGTTGAAGCCAAGGATATAGAGACATTATTTCCTGAAGACTGTTGATCACCAGAAAGCCTGAAAACTGCTTTATAGGTGCCATGCTGGAGTTTGTGCTTATATTATGCTCCTGGTGACAGATGGAGCAGAGGGCATTGATTCCTGACTATCTCTGATTGGGCATTGTTAGTGTCTGTATGGGACCTTCATGACTGGTCTGGTTGCTGTTCAAGACATCTACCAGGGAAAGGCTACAACAAACCTATAGACCCCTGCATCATCTGGGAAAAGATTGTTGATCACCAAAGAACCTGTGGCCTGCTTCTCATCTTGGGATTGATGCTACTGATTTGTATCTGGTGAGAAAAGAAGCAAAGGGGTATTGTATCCAAGCAGGATGAAACTGTGGTGAGATCAGCACTAGTAGTAACCAGGCGGTAGCCAATCAGGTGAATCCCTTCTTTTCATCATTCTTGAGAAACTAATCCAATCTTTTCAGTAAGTACTGCTTGATTAGCTGCTGTCTAACCTAACTTCAGAATATCTCTCTAAGTACTTCATCCATAATTCATCAGGTTCTACTTATTAATTTCTCCTCAAGTGTTTGGCAGTGCATTGTATAGATGCAGACACCTTCAGTCGAAATTTTTCCTGTAAAAGTACCCCTGAAATTTCACCAATACCTAGTTGTACACAGGGAAACTAGTTTGCAGTGGCAAGCACTGCCACCAGAGATATCCCCAACTTTACTTTATATTCTTACTACAACTGTCTAACCAATAAAATAGGGCCTTTTGTCATGAATATGCACTTTCACACAATCTCCTTTACCATCTTTGTGGATACGGGCATTCTGAGGCAGTGTAGAAATTGCCTCATGTTTATTGACAGCGAGCTAATTCTCAAACAAACTGATAAAGTATGTGAGGTATGTATTTACACAATGTCACTGGAGGGAAAGCACTCACATTAAAGCACTCCTAGTGTCAATCAGGTTGTCAGTAGTACACATACTGCACCCATCACACAGTTTAAAGCAGACACACATAGACCCACATATGCTGAGGCACTTAAATGTAACCTTCCAAAACCTCAAAGATCTCCTAGGTGAATTAACATAACATATACCCTCAGCAGCCCCAAATGCAGTCTTTCGAAACAAAGGAAAGCCACCACACAATCTAACATTCTGGTCATTGGAGACTCCATTGCGAGACACACTGATGTTCCTGTCTCCAAGCTGTGTAAAGAGAAAGTCACTATCAGTTGCTTATTGGGGGTCAGGATCCACCACATTACACACACACTCAGGTCATTGAACCACAAGTAGCAGTTCCCAGTAATAGGAATTGTGGGTGTGAATGACCTGAGATGTACTTTCTAGACTATATGAAGAGAGATATCACAGAGGTCTCAGAATATGTGTCCCAGGTTGGTGTGAGCCTAGCACTGAGCAACATTTTAACTTCTCCAAGGATGATGCTGCAATACCAACAGAATGAATGACTTGAATAACTGGCTTGGTTTCTGTTGTCATTCTAAGGGGGTGCAATATTTGTCAGCATGGAAGGACATGGACAACAGACCATACTGCTTTGTCAGGGATGGTTTGCACCTCTCCCCTTTAGGCTTTTGAAAATTAGCTAAAACATTGTCTTCCCCATAGTGCCTTTTTTAGGCAATGCCATACTGTAAGTACTGCTGACATAGCAAATCAAAACGAAGAAAATCTAAAGGTGTTACTGTTCAGTGCTAAGAGTCTAAAAAAGTAACTCCACTCCCTACAAGCTCTACTCACCCTGTTGAATGCTACTGTCTGTGCAGTTACTGAGACATGGGGTAAAGCTGTGGATAGCACACTGGCAGTGCAAGGCTATATTGCCTTACACACATTCATACCAGCTACTACACAGACAGGGACTAAAGGTGGAGGTGACTTGATTTACATCAAAAATAAATATACCTACAGCTGGTCAAACAGTACAATGCACCTGACCTTCTGCACATTCAAATCACCATATGCAAAATCCTGTACCACTTCCTTGCAAGCTATGGGTCCCTCTGTATGACCCAGGAAATCATAACATGTATTTAAGCTTATTGTAAACACTCACCATACAACCCAATACCATAATGATGGGCAACATTAATTACCCTAATATTACCTGGGAATCATATACAACACCAAACATGCAGGCACAGAGATTCTTGAATTTTGTAAATACAAACTGCCTGGATCAGATTGTCAATATGCCAGTCAGGGCGCAAACATACTAGATCTGGTCTTCACTAATATGGAAGAGTGCCACACATCCCCTAGTGTAATGTCTTCTCTGGTAAGGTCAGACCAGAAAACTGTTTCATTTGAAATAAAAATAAAGCCCGGAACCACAGCTAACCCTAGAATGTTTAGGTACTGTTCTACGGCTAACTTTCTTATAGGTTCATAGGTTCATACTAGGCTATCTGCCCTAGGGCATTTATAAGCCTAGCCAGAGTGTGTTTGGCTTTCACCACCCATTTTAAATGAATTTTGCTATGCCCTTTTTCAAGGTTAGTATACTGTGCCTCTGTCTAACAGTGACACAAAAGTGATACCCGGGGTAAACCTACTATCTCCCATCCACTCATCAGGATTCCTCTTGAAGAGAGTCAATGAGGGACTCTGTCTAACCTGGACTGGGATTTTATTCCAGAGTGAAGGGAGCCTCTGGGTTATGAATCTGTCCCTCCAGCATGTCCTATTTATTTCAGTGCTGAGGTTCAAGTCTCTCGAGCGCATAGCTCGATGGGATTTGGATTTTCTGAGGTGCAGCATGTCCATTAATTCCGGGTTGGACATGGCTTTATACATCAGGCACAGATCGCCTCTGAGCAGGCGGTATGCCACTGAGTAGAGCTGGAGTTTCTGTAACCGGACAGCATATGGCATCTGTTTGAGTCCTTTGATCCTCTTGGTGAGGTACTTTTGGGGTCTTTCCAGTTGCTGCAGGTGTCTGGTAAGGTACATCCCAAAAGGGACATTGTACTCAATTATGGGCCTGATGAGGGATGAGTAAAGAGGCACGATGACCTCCCCTGATCTAGATGTGAATCCCTTCATGATTAAGTGGGCTATATAAAATGTTTTTCTAACCACTTTGGCCACGTGGTTGTCAAATGAGAGATTGCTATCAACTTGGGTCCCCAGGTCCCTAATTGCTTCTTCTGTACTTAATGGATTACCACCTATGTGGTAATTTGTGGGCACTTTGTTTTTGCCAAAGGGGATGACTATACACTTTTTGGTGTTTAGCTTGAGGCCATGGCTCTGGCATCAGTTGTCTGTTTCTATGAGGCCCTTTTGTAGGATGCTTGTGTCAGCTGGAGAGTCTATTATGGCGCCCAGTTTGCAGTCATCTGCGAACTTGGTCAGCCACAGTCCTTCTGTGTTAGCCTGTACCTCCGAGAAATATATACCGAACAAGAGAGGTCCCAGGACTGAGCCTTGTGGGACACCACTTGTAACTGGTTTGGAGTCTGACATGGCTCCAGCAATTCTAACCATGTGGGTTCTGTCCTTGAGCCAGTTTGCAACCCATCTAGTGACATAAGGGTTTATATTTAAGCTGGTGAGTTTATCTATAATGCCCGAGTGGGGTATTGTATCAAAGGCTTTTGCAAGGTCCAGATAGGCTGTGTGGACCACCTTCCCCTCGTCAATGGCCTTGGTGACTGTTTCAAAGAAATCGACCAGGTTTAAGAGGCAGGATCTGCCCTTAACAAAGCCAAACTGGGTAGGATCCAGTGTCTGTAGGTCCCCAATATCTTTATTTATGAGGTCCATGATGATCCTTTCCATAGCTTTGCAGACCAAGCTAGTCAAGCTTATGGGGCGATAGTTTCCAGGATCCGTTGAGGCACCACCTTTGTGGAGAGGGACCACTGGTGCTGTACGCCACTCTTTGGTTACATATCCTGTAGTAAGGCTGAGATTGAACAGTAGTTTTATGTTTGGGTTTAGTTCTTCTTGGAGTTCATGTAGGACGCAGCCCGGGACACCGTCTGGTCCCATTGATGCTGTGTTTTGTGCTTTGGAGAGGGTGGCTCTTACCTGAGCATCTGAGATGTCAGGGGGGCAGCACTCTGCTGGGATAGATATTTGCCCTTTTGGTGGGGAAGGGGGGGGAGAAGTTTGCGCTGAACCTGTCAGCTAGGATGTTGGCAATGTCTGTGGGTTCGTGTATTTTTGTCATTTTGGACTAATTCTGAGCATATCTGGGAATTCCCACCCAGGTTCCTAACATAACTAAAGAAAGCCTTGTGATTATCCTTAGTGTCCTGTGCAATTTTTCTCTCGAAGCTGGCCTTAGACGATTTTATGAGTGCCCGTAGTTTTTTGCTAATAGTGATCAGAGATGCCTTCCCTTTTTGGGATTTTGCTCTATCATGTAGTAGCTTCCTCCTTCTATTGTATAGTTTGTTTATGGCTAGGGTCCACCAGACAGGACGCCTAACTTTGGAGGATTGGGTCTTGGTTTTATTTGGGATTGTATGATCCATGCATTCCTGCAGGTCTTCATAGAATGCATTTATAAAGGATTCTGCGGTCTGGGCCATATTTTCCACAGGCCCGGGGGCTTTGAAGGATTCCACCTCGGTTTTGAGGAGTGGGAAATTTGCTTTAGAGAAGTTTTTCACTGTGGTTTTCTGGGCAGGGGCTGGGGTTGGGATGTGAATATCTAGTGAGATTAGTTTATGGTCTGATCTTGCCAGTGAGGGATACACTTCTGGTCTGGTGCATAGAGTCCCCATGTTGGTGATGATAAGGTCCAATATGTTTTCCCCTCTTGTGGGAGTAGTAACAAGTTGTTCCATAACATTTGAGTTTATAAATTCTAGGAACCTTTGGGCTAGGGTTTTGGAGCTAGCGTAATGCTCCCAGTCTATGTTAGGGTAGTTGAAGTCACCCAATATAATGGTATTTGGAGAGACCTTCATATTTTCCAGTGTTCTCAGGAAGGCCGAGTGGGGTTCCGGGGTTTGGAAGGGTGGTCTGTAGCAGGCTATAAACTGAAAGGCAGTTTTACCCACTGTTAGTTGCACATGGATAGTCTCTGATGCTTTGTGCTGTGCCACCAACCTGGAGGTGTGGGTATCTTTGATGAATATTGATACTCCCCCTCCTTTTGTGGTTCGGTCCAAGTTTTGGGGCTGAAAAACATGGTATGAGGTATAACCTGGTAGTGCTGGGGTGCTCTACGGAGCCTTGAACCAGGTTTCTATTACTGCACAGATATCGATGTTCTCCATGCTAAGGAGAGTTTCGAGTGCATGCATCTTGAGATTTAGACTTCTGGCGTTGAGTAGCATTACTCTTAGTTTCTTATCCCTTGTGATACCTATGGAGGTGGCTTTGTCTTTTGAGCCTTGCCTAAAAAAGGCACTATGGGGGTGGCAAGAGCCTTTGCCAATATCCGAAAGCCCAGGGGTGACAGGTGCAAGCCGTCCCTAGTGAAGCATCGTGGCTTGTCGAGCATGTCATCCCAGGCAGACAGGCATTGGATCCCCTTTGAATGACACCAATACTTAAGCCAGTTGTTGAAATTGATCATCTTGTCTTCATATTGTGGCATCATTCTTGGTGAGAGTAAGATGCTACTCAAGATCAGGGTCATACCAGCCTGGGCTACATGCTCAGAGATCTCCTCTATGTCTCTTTTCATGTAGTCCAGGGAGGTACGTCTCAGGTCATTCACACCAGCATGGACAATGACTGAGTCATATTTGTACTTGCCTTGGAGTGACCTGAGTGCTTGTGTTATGTGGCGGATCGTAGCGCCCGACAGGCAGCTCACTGTGACCTTCTCTTTGTTCAGCCTGGTGAGCGGGACGTCAGTGTGCCTGATGATAGAGTCACCTATTACAAGTGTATCAGGTGTGTTGTTTAGCCTTAAGGGCTGTGACTGTTCAGTACACTGGCTTTGTGAGCTATGTGTTGCACATGTTTTGTTTTGGGGTAGCGGTTGCTTGGGTGTCTGCTTTGGAGGTCTCTGCTGCTTAGGCAGATTTTTATTTAGAGCCTCAGAGTATGTTTTTGTGTGTTTATGTGTTTGGTTTGCTGTCGTGGTAGGTCTATGTGAGACTGGAATTGTAATGAGTGTGGTTTCCTTCGCCTCCTGACTGGTTACGCCAGTACTGAGTTGAGAGAGCTTAGCCTCCAGTTTGGCTATATGATTGCATCTCTCACATGTGTTGGAATTTGTTGGGAGGAGGAGAGGGTTGTCTGTGTACATGAGGCAGTTGTAACATTGCCTCAAGATTCCCAGATTCACCAGCTGGACCGGAGAGGAGATTGACAACTGACCTTTGGACATGCTAGAATAGTATTGGGAATTCCTTTATAACTGAAAAAAAGGGCCAATGGGGAACAAAGTATTCAAGGGGAGTTTGTGAGGGTGTAGTGCTTTTAATTTTTTAGTGCTGACTTATATAATTGCTTTAGTGAGCAAGTGCCAGGCTTTAGAGTGGGAATAGGGTGTTTATTATGAGAACTAGATCAGTTCTAAGGGAAAAAGTGAAGAGCAGACTTTGTGGAGCCGAGAATGGTTTAAACCCAATTAAGTGGCGCTGCCTGATGCTGCGCTATGCGCAAAATCGTGCAAAGCTGTGCTAAAGCGGGTTTTATACAGGGGGACTTGAAAGAGCTAGAAATTGGCCCAAAATGGCCAATAGACTACCAGATTCTTGTGCTGGGAACACTCCTCTAGGGATAGATAGGCTGCTCCAAGCTCCCCACTGCCACTGGTGAACAAAGAAGCCTCCCTTTATCCAAGAAAGGAAATGGGCAACACAGGAACTTTCCAAAAGTCCAGAATACAGCAAAGCTTGTATTTGGACTACTCTAGGTCAGGAAAGACGGGAAACAAGGATAATTTTTTTTTTGCAACAAACAGCAGGAAAATGCAATAAATATGTAACACAGGCTAGTGCACTTGAGTATGTAGCCTCAACAGGTAAAAGCAACAAACAGGACAAACTTTAAAAGTGCAGATGCAAAAACAACTTTAAACAGTTTAAAACAGTTCAAGAAGCAGAAATACTTGCAGTTTATCTAGATCGGACAGTCGCCCAGGTAGTAGCAGGAAAACAAACACTTTTATCAGGTTAGCAGTCGCTCTTTTAGCCTCTCTGCTGCTAGCACCACTCTGCAGAACCACAAGGAGCTTGGCTGAGTAGTAACAAGAGCAAAAAACGCGCCAACGTGGGTTTTATACAGGGGGACTTGAAAGAGCTAAAAATTGGCCCAAAACGGCCAATAGACTACCAGATTCTTGTGCTGGGAACATTCCTCCAGGGATAGATAGGCTGCTCCAAGCTCCCCACTGCCACTGGTGAACAAAGAAGCCTTCCTTTATCCAAAAAAGGAAATGGGCAACACAGGAACTTTCCAAAAGTCCAGAATACAGCAAAGCCTGTATTTGGACTACTCTACATCAGGAAAGATGGGAAACAAGGATATTTTTTTTTTTTTGCAACAAACAGACTACCAGATGCTTGTGCTGGGAACACTCCTCCAGGGTTAGATAGGCTGCTCCAAGCTCCCCACTGCCACTGGTGAACAAAGAAGCCTTCCTTTATCCAAAAAAGGAAATGGGCAACACAGGAACTTTCCAAAAGTCCAGAATACAGCAAAGCCTGTATTTAGACTACTCTAGGTCAGGAAAGATGGGAAACAAGGATAATTTTTTTTTCTTTTTTGCAACAAACAGCAGAAAAATGCAATAAATATGTAGCACAGGCTAGCACACTTGAGTGTGTAGCCTCAACAGGTAAATGCAACAGACATTCTACTATTAAGTGATAAGCTGGAAAGATTTCAAGCCCCTGTAAACTCTAAAAACACTTCTACCTACATGGAACTGTTAACAGAAACCCTATGCAAGCATTTTAATAGCTGCACAGAGGCAGCTGTACCCATCAGGTAGAACTAACTCAGATTAAACCACCCTGGTGAAGCACAGCATCAGTTGGTTGTATAAACGAAGGAAGAAAATGATGGCACCCAGCAGTATAAACTCTCATCAAACTAAACAAACAATCCGGAGGGCAAATTAAGTCTAATTTGAGGTAAATTTGGCCTCCCAGCCCAAGCACAATCCACAAGACATTCTTTAGCTATGTCCACAACCTCAAAGGCAATACACAGTTGCGTGAAGAGCTCATTGTTAACCCATATTGAGCCAGTAGATATAGCAAACCTACTATCAGACAAATTCAACTGTATCTTTCCCCCCTCTTTTCCCCTTAACCTCCCCTCCAGCAATACCATCAAATATAACTCCCCCTACTATCACTATGGAATAGGTCTGTCTCTCTCTAAGGCCAAGAACACTGCATTGATGGGCCCACACAATATTCCAGAATGCCTTCTAAATAGCATGAAATATGTTCTATCAGACCTTCAAGAATTGCTATTTAACTGTAGCCTGCAAGCAGGCTTCATGATTCATGAATGGAGAACAGCAACAGTCATCCCTCTGCACAAAGGTGGGCTATTTACAAACCCCGGAAACTACAGACCCATAAGTCTCACTAGTTTCATATGCAAAGCCTTGGAAAGAATTATCATGGAAATGATCAATAATGACATAAGAAACCTCCAAACACTTGACCCAAGCCAACACAATTTAGTTTTGTAAAGGTCAAGTCATGCCTACTTCAGGAAGGGCTGACACAAACAAATAACTTGTGTTAGAGCCATGGACTTAAACTGTATGCCAAGAAATGCATAATAGTATCCTCCGGGAAGTCATCCACCCCTGGTAACTATCATATTGACAACACACTCCAGGAGTCGACCCAGTAGTCAGGGACTTGGGGAAACACATAGACAGGAATCTAGCCATTGACAATCACATGACTACAGTAATGTGGAAATCACTCTTATTGTGCAACTTATATACACAGGTATGACATTTAGGTGGAAGGAGGTCATTGTTCCACTGTATCCAGCATTTATCAGACCTATCATTGAGTACTATGCCCCCATTGGTATGTACCTAACCAGATATACCCAACAACTAGAATGTCCACAGAGGTTCCTCACTAAAAGAATACAGGGCAAGAATAACATGTCCAAAGCAGACCACCTCAGAGCAGTATCCTGTATTCTGTCTCCTACAGGCTGTTGAGGGAAGATCTATGATTGGCATACAAGGCATTGTCAGACCACACTCTGATGGCCTCCTGCATATCCACAAAACAGAACAAACCCTGGTAAACGGCTACAAATCAGAGAACCACCACAAAAAAGCACCAGTACCATCAGGAAACAGCAGTAAGTTTTTATACCACAGAATTGAGCACTTACATCTTACTGGATGACCTCATCAGAATAAAGACACTCAGTTTTCTACTAGATTTATACTAGTCATTACAGAAATAAAGAACAGCTATTGGCCGAAAATTTTACATCATTTCCTGTCTATACAAAATTCAAACAAACCGTATTAAAGTTAATACAGAATTCACAACAAAATAGTGTTAGTAAAAGCACATTTTTAAAAAGCATATATTTTTAAAAAGCATACAAACAGTATTGTGACACTTTGCACTTCTTCCTAAATACATTTTTTATTTAAAACAACATTTATACGTACAAAGTTTATATATACATTTCCCATCACAATTTAGCAGCCCTCATTTTTAATATGGGACCCAGTGAAAGTTTATTGATAATGAAGGAAGAGAAATGGTAATAGCTTACCTTTATTGGTATTTAGGAAGAGTTGTTTTCACAGAGCCAGTATTCAATTAAGTTGAAGAAATTTTGAGTAATGGTGTGTAAATGGGTAAGAGTATTTGATGAGCAGATGAGGGCGGAGTCATTAGCATATTGGATGAGGAAAGCCTATTGGGAGGATATATGCAAGTTGTTAATAAAGATGTTAAAGAGAAGAGATCCAAGGATTGAGCCTTGGGACACACTGGTATTAATTGGAAGAAAAGTGAAGTATGTAGACAGCGATTTTACAGATTGCAGCTGATGAGCAAGTTAGCTAGCAAACCAGCTGAGTGTTGTATTATATAAACAATGCAGACATTTTAGAGAGTAATTTTGAGTGAGAGACAGTGTCAAAGGCTTTGGAGAGATCTAAAAACAGGGAAGAGGCCAAGTTATTATTGTCTCTAGTTTTGATGATGTTGTCAAGAAGGCAACCAGGGTAGCTATGCTATGGTATGAGCAACAACTGTATTTGGTAGAGGTTAGTAGATTTTTTTGGATGTATGCACTTTTCTAGAATTTTAGAGAGGGGGGGATAAGATAGCAATGGGCCTAATGTTTGTTATTTCAGAGGAGTTACCACCTTTGTGAAGATATATGATGTAGAATTTTTTTTTCCAGAGAGATGGGACATGTGATTCTTGAATGGATATATTGATCAAGATGTTGACTGGATAAGCAATGGAAGTAGCTGCAATCTTTAAAATTTCTGCAGGTAGGTTTTTAACTGAAGGTAAACAGGACTTGAGCATATTGAGCAGGTGTTTTATATATAAGGTAGACAGAGTTTTTAAGGAGAAAAGAGGATTATTGGAAACGGGAACCTCATTAGGGCTATCATGAGTTCTGTGGCATTTTTTGTTAGTGTAGTAATGCAGTCTATAAAATGGGAGTTACATTTATTAGCAGTTTCTATGGGAGAGCTATCTGGGCAGGGGTTGAGGCAGTAGGAGACCCAAGGTGTAAGACTTTCCCCCGGATTCTCAAAAGCTTGCACGGAGTGCAAGATGAGTGCAGGAGTCCACACACGCAATATGTCTGCCGTGCGATCCAGGAACAGCCTGCAGGGGCATGCACGAGAGCTCTAGCACTAATCCTGCACAGGCTAAGCCTTGGTATGCAAATCATCTCATTTGCAGGAGAATTCCATGCAAATGACGTGATTTTGCAATCCAGGAAGCTTGCAATAGTCCATGCAAGACTACTGCTATCTGCAGAAATGTACTCGGTTAGTAACCGAGTACATTTCTGCAAGTTCCAAAATGGAGCTATGACAGCTCCAAATAAAGGCTGCATATTACTGAGAAAGAATGCCAATGGCCAAGTATAAGGCCATTGGCATTGAAAACTGATTAAAAACAAAAAAAAAAAAAAAAAAAACAACTTTTATTTTTTTTCCGCCGATTACGGCTGTTTAAGCTTAGGGCAGCGGCGCACAAACGGGATCGGGGGGGGGATAATAAAATAAACTGAAAATGAGCATTCTAACAAAAATCTGTATTCTGTCATGCAAGTCAATGGCAGGCAAAAGACAACTTGGCCAGTGAGTAGTGGTTGCTAAGGGGGGAGGCTCAGTGTGGGGCAAGGAACTATGCATTAGTATGCAATCCTATGCAATTGAGGGAAAGGTTAGTGAATCCCAGATATTCCCAGTTTGTGAGGCAGGTCCCAAGAGTGTAAGAGTATAAATAGCTGGGTGCAAGACTAGGATATAGGTGACATCATGGGGGTTGTGTGTCAGACATAATGTAAGCGGATTGGAGACCTGTGGCTCGGGACTGCTCCTAGCTTAGTACAGCTAAGTTAGAGGTGTGTCCAAACTGCCTAGCACTCTTTACAAAGTGTAAGCAGGTGTGAGTGCTGTTCACCGGGTCTTACAGGAAGAAAAAGGAAGTTAAACCAGGAAATAGCAGCCCTGTGCACATTTGAGCACTCCGTTTGTGCGGCGAGCACACAGGCTTAAACTGGGAGGCAATGAGAAGGGAAAACAGCAGTAGGAAGGTAATCAAGGAGAATGCATCACATTTTAAGGAAAAACATAATGGTAATACTAATTTATTGCAAGCTACTATTTTTGAAAATGTATTTATTAAGAAAGGGGATGAAAGATTAATTAAGAATGTTTTACTTTATAAGGAAACTGTATTTATATTAAAGTTTGATACACTGACACCAAGAGGCTTGAATAGAGAAGTTAATTGGAGAAGTTTGCTTTAACATTTTAAAATGTATGCTTAATTATTTAATTGATTGCTTATTTAACTTAATTAAATGATTGTCTGCTGTATAAAGAGGGGAATGTTTTTTGGTAAATGTGTACTCTTAGAAGGCTGTAATGGCTGAGGTGCTAAGACAGACAAATAATAAATTTTATTGGGAACTGAATCCTTTGTTGTTTTTGGAAGATTTACTGGCTTTGCTTTTTTGCTGGTTGTTTGTTGGTTGTGAATATTTGGGTTATCCATGGATTCGGATTCCTTACTCAACATTCCCAGGGTGTTTCATGAGGATTTGACTGCTACCCCACCGGTTCCACGTGCTTCAGGAACTCCAGGTGCTTCGCATATGGTGCTACAGAAAACCATGGATAATTTTGTAGTCCATGGTTCCTCAATTCCTGCTTCGCATGCTGTATTAAACATCCCACCTATTTCTAATGTTTTACCTGCTCCCACTCACGTTACCGGAATGGCTGGTGTTTCTAGAACTGCTCAGCTTTTGAACAATGGTGAGTCTACATCTCTTAATTTCGCATTGAAGTTTATGGAAGATAGAAAACAGAGACATAGTAATCCATTTGGGGGTATTGGCGATAATTTGAATATTTCCTTTCCACAAGAGATACAATATTGATAACTTTGAAAAATTAATTTTTCGTGAAACACGCTGTCATTTCAATCTCCTGGGTCTAGTAAGGTATATGGAATTGAACATAGCTCCCCCGACGTCTGAGAGCTTTTAAAAGTCCAGCCACTCTGTTTGATCTAGCGGATACCACCGATGTAGCATTTAAGGACCGCTGGTTAGCTGCAGCACATACTTGTGCTATGGAGTGGGTAAACATTCTGGAAGAAAGGGAACAGTTACTTCATTCTAAACTAAAAAATTATTTAAATATGATGCATACACAACTGTTGAATCAAGAATTTGAAAGAAAAATTGAATAAGTTTGAAAATGAGCAGGTCCACCTTAAACTACATAAGATCAAACGCGATGTACGCGATTACAGAAATGGGCGTGCCTTCTTGTGGAGAAACAAGCAGAACATTCGTTCAGGACAATATGGGAAAACAGGTAATAATAAAAAACAATTATCTATATCTTTTGCCTCCTCAGATGGGGTAAGTTATACTACAGATTCAGGGGGTGATGTACATGATTTTCCCCCACTGCCTGCAGCACAAGAACCTGAGTCCCACCAACAGCGTTTTCACCACAATGAAGAAGGTGCCAAAAGGGGAAACAAGAAGAAAGGAATTGGTTTCAATTCTACAGCAAGTGAAGGACAATTTAAACAGACTTACAAACGAGGTAGATGGAACTGATTGTCCTTCCTTGGGTTGTTCCTCTTTGAATGGTAATATTGATTCTAATTTTCTAGATGTTTCATATATTGTAAATTTATCTGGATGTACTTTAATGGATGAACAGGTTTCTGTTCTTCGTCTTGGTTTGAAGTTTGTACCGACTGTTGTACCTAGGTTATATTTAATTAAACAGGACGTTTTTAAATTAGTTAGGAAATTACATCTAAAATGTTTTTTTGATGCACAAGGGGACAAGCAGTTAAAAAATAATGATTTAGAACATAGTCTTGAAACTGATAGTGAAGGTGACAGTTTCTTTTCTTGTTTATCTGATGATTTGAGTGTTAGCACTTCTCCAAATGCCTATTCTTTAGTGGATACTAGTGGCATTGATTTTCAAAGCAAATTTATACCCCCTATACTAACAATAATGTTGTACATTTTTCAGAAATGCTTAATTTTTCTATACAGGAATTCGTTGAAGAACATAGTCATAGTTTTTACCAATATAATATGACTAAAAATGAATGGCTTGCTCTTAACAACCTTGCAGATAGAAGTGATTTAATTATTAAGCCTTCTGATAAAGGCAATAAAATAGTGGTGCTTCATTACATACAATATTATAATATGTGTATGCAACATTTAAGTGATGATTCTACTTATGAAATATGTGAAATTGCTGAATATTTGAATGCTATAAAAGAATTTTCAGCATTGATTGAAAAGGGAGTACGTTTGGGATATTTTTCCAAAAAGGATTTGGATACTAAATTTAATTTTGACAATTGTAATTTAGCTACTTTTTATTATCTTCCTAAGTTACACAAATATTTTGTTAACTCCCCTGGATGCCCCATTGTTTTCGCTGTAAATTATTTTTTGCACAATATAGGAATTGTGATACATGGTTATTTGTTACCTTATGTTGAAAGAATTCTTATATTAAGGACTCATTTGATTTTATCGATAAAATATCCAATATATTTTGGACTCAGAACATGTTTTGGATCACTATGGATGTAAGCAGTCTATATACTAATATTAGACACATCGATGGAGTTCAAGCCTTGCAATATTTTTTAGATGATAGTCTAGCTTCTCATTACATTATTGATTTAACTTATTTTTGTTTGTTTCATAATTATTTTAGTTTTGATTAAGCTATTTATCATCAGTTAAGAGGTACAGCTATGGTGGCACCATTTGCCCCCATGTATGGAAATCTCTTTATGGCTAAATTTGAGTTGGATTTTATATATATAGGAATGCATTTGTACAACATGTTTTATTTTATTTTAGATACATTGATGATTTGATTTTTCTTTGTGATGGGGGATTAAATGAGGTATCAATGTTTTTTTTCGGAAATAAATGATAATGTATATAATATTAAATTTGATGGTTTACAATGCGGTGCAGAGGTTAATTTTTTGGACATTCATCTATTTGGAATGAAGGATGGCTCCATTGCAACTACAGGTCACTGGAAGTTTGAGGATGGCAGCCAATATTTGTTTGGCACTAGTTGCCACCCGAATCATACTATACAATCCTTACCCTATGGGGAGATAATTAGATTGTCTAGGCTTTGTAATAATAAATTGGATTTACAGAAACAAATTAATCAAACATTATTTATGTTTTTACAGAGAGGATATAATGAGAATTTAATTTATGAGTCCATTGATTAATTAATACAGCATAATTTGAATGAACATGAGATTAATAGTAGAAATAGATTTAATAGTGTTAATAATATTAATTATATGGTTAACGAAGTTAAAACAAGTTAAAAAAGTTAAAAAGATAAAATTTTTTTGTAACAATGTATAATACTTTAAGTAATAAGATTTGGGAATTAATAAAGCACTACTGGAAATTTTTACATAGAGATGAATTGCTACATAGAATTGTTTCTGATTCATTATATGTGGCTTATAAGAGAGGAAATAATTTGGGGGACAAACTTGTTAAAGCTTATTATATTGCTCCAGTAGTTAGCCCCTCTATTTCTTTATTATCTTATGGCACTATACCATATAATAATTGTAGTGTATGCTCCCTTATTAAATTAAGTTTTCTTAGAATTAATAGAAAAAATGTTTAAACCACATAGTTATCTTACATGTGATACAGTGGGTGTAATAAATATTGTCTCAAGTGTCCCTGCAACCTTTTTTATATTGGGGAAACTAAAAGGAAATTTAGAATTAGGTTGCAGGAACATATTAAAGACATTAAGAAGGGGAGATTGGAAAGTCCTATTGCATCACATTTTAAGGAAAAACATAATGTGATACTAATTTATTGCAAGCTACTATTTTGGAAAAAGTATTTATTAAGAAAGGGGATGAAAGATTAATTAAGAATGTTTTACTTTATAAGGAAACTGTATTTATTTTAAAGTTTGATACACTGACACCAAGAGGCTTGAATAGAGAAGTTAATTGGAGAAGTTTGCTTTAACATTTTAAAATGTATGCTTAATTATTTAATTGATTGCTTATTTAACTTAATTAAATGATTGTCTGATGTATAAAGAGGGGAATTCTTTTTGGTAAATTTGTACTCTTAGAAGGCTGTAATGGCCAAGGTGCTAAGACAAGACAAATAATAAATTTTATTGGGAACCAAATCCTTTGTCATTTTGGAAGATTTACTGGCTTTGCTTTTTTGCTGGTTCTTTATTGGTTGTGAATCAAGGAGAACTAGCTTAGCTGACAGGTGAAATCTATCAAAAACAGCCAATTACACAGGCAGCAGCCCAACCCAGCCCAGCACACCACTATAAACTATGCAAACACCTGTCCCCCTTGTTTTTCCCAAAACCTCTGCACCACTGGTGTATACAGACAGGGAAATTGTACAAAATGAAAGCAAGAGAAAAAATGTTAGGGGCTGTGTTTGCTATCATAAACCAGCATGTGCAAGAGGCTGAGGTGGTGAGGATGTGAATGCTGCTGAGCAACCCACAGTGAGGAGATGGAGAAGAGTGTACAGACCCAGGGTAACCTACCAAGGGCTACATGAGCTGGAGATAGTGGAGCACTATAGGGTGGACAGGGACCTCCTACAGCAAATTGTTGAGCTGTGCCAGCCACGCCTCACATACAGAACTAACAGAGGGGAACCCATCCCAGTGGATACCAAGGTATGTGTAGGCCTAAGAATACTGGCTACAGGTACCTTTCAAAGGCCAACTGGGGATATGATGGGGATTTCACAGGCATCAGCATCCAGGGTACTCCACCAGTTCCTGGATGCCATGTCAGCACATGTCGGTGAGCACATATATTTCCCCATCACCCATGAGGCATTGGCCAGCAATATGCATCACTTCCACCAAACAGCAGAATACCCTGAGATAGTGGGTGTAATAGACTGCATGCACATATGCATTAAAGCATCACCAGGTGAGCGGGGTAGGGTCTACATCAACCGCAAGGGCTTCCCCTCCATCAACTACCAGGTCATGTGAGATGTCCAGGGCTTAATAATGAATGTATGTGCTGGCTGCCCTGGAAGCTACCATGATTAACATATTTGGCATCTGATGCAGCTGTACCAGACATTTACCAATGGGGACTTCCCACACGGTCACCTATTGGGGGATGCTGGATACACACTGGAGCCATAGCTGATGGCACCCATCAGAAATGCACACACACCCAAACAAGAAGTCCATAATGAGACACACGCACAAACACGAATCATAATAGAGCATGTGTTTGGGATGATCAAGTCATGGTTCCGGTGCCTGGACACATCCAGTGGAGCCTTGCTGTACTCACCAACTACATGTACCCAAATTGTCCTTGTATGTGCCATGCTACACAATATGATCCTGCAGAAACAGCTGCAGCAGGAACAGCATGGGGCAGGGCCACACAGCCCCCCACCAGTGCCAAGGCCTGCACAGACACAGAGTGACCCAGAGGAGGAACAACCTGAGCCTGCCCCAGTAGGCAGAAGGAGGCGTGCCCAGTATGCCCTGGCCTTGGCAAAGAGGCAACGCATAGCACATGGACTGACACAGTAGGGACCCAGGGAATGACACCTTACTCCGACTCGCACATACAGTAAAAGGGATGCCAAACATGACACTATCTGTGCTCAACCCTGTATAGGGAGTGTACTATGTGCATCCAACATAGCCAGCCCTGCAGCACCACCCTCAATACTGGGACACCCACAAGGTAAGTGACTCACACATGCCAGTTGGGGGGGCACATACCCAACAACAGCCAGCAGGATAGGTGTAGACAAACACAAACAAATGCTGTACTATGGCCTCTGAATGAGCCCTGTGGGTAACCCCTCCCCAGGCCTACACAGACAGACTACAGCAGGCCTGGCAGTTGGATGTAAGTTGTGAAGTGTAGGACGTCAGAAACTAATATGTAGGTAGTGAAAGCTAAGATCTGTAGCTTTGGTATGCCTCTAGCCAGCACAATAGGTAAGTCCACAGACTGAAATGGTGTACCCAAAATACCAGTACAGTCCTAGCAAATGAGTAAACATGTCAGGTGTGCCCCCCCCCCGTGTAGAAATGTAGAAACAGTCAGGTGCCCCCCATACAGAAATGTAGCAACAGTCAATGCCAAATGACTGATGTATACCCTGCAGATACAGCATGCTACCTGTTGGTGTACAACACAAAGGTCAGCACCGCAGTACAAACTACCTGGACTTGATCCACACATGCTCTATAGATGGCCATACTGGGCATGCTCACACACTTAAACACATGAAGGCCATGTCTGCAAATACCAGTGGACCAGACATATCTGGCAGTTGCAGTTCTTATTGCAGACACATGTCAGTATGCACCACTCCTGCCTTGCACACACAATGGATGGGAATATAGACATATATGTAAGGACAACACACTATAATAAGCCAAAGGTAGATGGACATAGATGTGTGGAAGAGGGTGACTGTGACAAGGAGCCATCTGGGCCTGTCCCACCCAGCACACAGCTAAAGCGCCCCAAACACATGAAGTATAGGTGTCACTCGCTGCAGATACTAGCCACCAGTATCTGTCAGCATGACAGACTATATGGTGCACATGCCAGCTGTGCAACATGACTGTACAAGGAAGTAGTCACCTAGTAACTGTATACACGTACCTGTGGCATATGACCCCGTGTGTGCCCCATGTGGCATGACAACCTCTACATGAATGGGTTATGGCCCATGCACATGCCGCCCTCCCCATAGTAGTATCATGACAAGCCTGCTGAGGTCATCCAATGTGTAATACACCTCTGGGAGAGCTGTAGCTCAGTAATCCCCATGACACGTCCCATAACTGTGTACTGCTGTAGTGATAAACTAGTTAGGTAGTAGTTCTAACCCTAGACTTGGCAATTGTGTGAGTGTGTGTTTGTGTGCGTGTCTCTCTGTCTCTGACTGTTTAGAGAGAAATGCTTTTTAGGCTACTTACACTCCGTTCAATTCATATACTCATCTTTGGCAAGGCTGCTGATGTCACTCACCTAGCAATACACCTCTGGGAATATCATAGCCCAGCAACCTTTGTAGTGCGTCCTGTAACTGAGTACTGCTGTAGTGTGATAAAGTAGTTAGGTAGGTGTTCTAACCCCAGACCTGGCAACTGTGTGTGTGTGTGTGTGTGTGTGTGTGTGTGTGTAGGTGTGTGTCTGACTGAGTAGAGAACAATGCTTTTTAGGCCACTCACACACCGTACAATTCATATACTCAGCTTTGGCAAGGCTGCTGATGTCACTCACCTGGAAATACAACTCTGGGAAAATAATTGCCTAATGATCTCTGTAGTGCTTCCTGTAACTGTGTACAACTATTGTGTGATAAAGTAGTTAGGTAGGTGTTCTAACCGCAGACTTGGTAACTGTGTTGGTGTGTGAAATTGTGTGTGTGTGTGTCTGACTGAGTAGAGAGCAATGCTTTTTAGGCTACTCACACTCCATCCAACTCATATACTCAGCTTTGGCAAGGCTGCTGATGTCACTCACCTAGAAATACACCTCTGGGAAAGTCATCACCAAGTAATCTCCATAGCGTGTCCTGTAACTGCATACTGCTGTAGTGTAATAAGTGGTTAGGTAGATGTTCCAACCCCATACTTAGCAAATGTGTGTGTGTGTGTGTGTGTGTGTGTGTGTGTGTGTGTCTCTGTCTGTCATATACTGAGAAGAGAACAATGCTTTTTAGGGTACTCACACTCCTTAAAATTCATATACTTAACTTTGGCAAGGCTGCTGATGTCACCCCACCTAGAAATACACCTCTGGGAAGGTTGTAGCTCAGTAATATCTGTAGCACATCCTGTAACTGCATACAGCTGTAGTGTGATCTAGAACCGTGGTAGGGTTCCATCTCCACCCATGGCAGTTCTGGATGTTTTGTGTGTGTTCCAATGCCTGTGTATGGAGGAATGCATTATAGACTACACACTCACAGTACATTTCAAATGCCCTTCTTTGGCAATCTCCTTTGGGGAAGGATTTCTCTAGTAATCCCTTTGGTGTGCCCTATAACAGCTCCATGCTGTAATGTGATATAGACCTTGATCAGGGGTTTTATACCCACACATCAGTTGTGGATGTTTTGTGTGTGTCTCACTGTCTGTGTAGGGAGCAATGCATTTTAGGCTAGTCACTCACAGTGCAGTTGAAATAGCCTTCTTTGGTAATCCTGCTGATGTCATTCAATGTGAAATACACCTTTGGGGAAGAAGTACTTCAATAATGTCTGTGGCGCGTACTATGACTGCATAGTGCTGTAGTGTAATAAACTAGTTAGGTAGGGGTTCAACTCCCAGACATAACAGGTGTGTGTGTTTGTAACTCATATCCTGTGTAGAGGTGGTTGTGAGTGTGGGCAATGTGGAGGGGGTTTTGCTTATTTCTTTTATGGAGGCCCTACTATATATCACAATGTCAACCATACAGGGATAACAGATGTAAATTAGCTGAAAGGCTGGGGTGCAAAGCCATACCCATACATGTGGCATCAAGACCAGGCACTTGTTTGGTTGTGGGGGGATGCCTATTTGAGCATGACATATAGTGTGTGGGGCCTCTCAACCCCATTAATGGTGCATGTGGACATATGTGTATTTGTTAATCTGCCACTGCTATCTACAAATGTATGGCCATATATATCTATATAGATTGATACATCTGCTAATATATATATAACTATGTCCGTATACACCTACATAGATATATATCTGCATACACATATGTAACATGCTGTGTATATGTAGACATATAGGTGTAGACACATATATGTGTCGATTTAGGCATATGCATGTATATATGTGCATATATATTGATATATATATGTATATAGTTTTAGAAATCAATATATATATATATATATATATATATATATGGATATCTACATATGTAGATATGATGTATCTGTTTAGATATTAATATAGGTACACACACATACATCTAGATGTTGGTATACATTCTCTGTACTGTTGCATGACTGGAGTGGATGGTATGTTTCTGAAAACATCACATCTCTTTGTAGTTGTCATGGCTTAGTGGTAAATCACTTTGCCTATGGTGTGCAGGGTCCTTGGTTTGAGCCTTGCAAGAGCTGTTTATTTTGTTGCTGGGCAGAACATGTCCCATTGGATACAGAGTGATTAAGACACTTTAAAGCAGTTTTAAGCAAGTTTGTGTGGGTTTGCACAGAGCTAAGCAATGCCTACACAGCTTAAGCAATTCAGCAGCTAACTGAGTATAAGAAACTGTAACCAGAGGCCCATTGGATACAGAGTGATTAAGGCACTTTAAAGCAGTTTTAAGCAGGTTTGCGCAGGTTTGCGCAGAGCTAAGCAATGCCTACACAGGTTAAGCAATTCAGCAGCTGAGTATAAGTAACTGTAACCAGACTTTAACAGTGCTTACCTCTACGCAAACCTGCACAAACCCATGAACAACTACTTTAAAGTGCCTTAATCACTCTGTATCCATTGGCCCTTGTTCTGCCTAGCAACAAAATAAACAACTACTATGCTCGAACCCAGGACCATGCACACCATAGCCCAAGTGATTTATCTCTAAGCCATCTCACATGTACATAACCCTGCTGTACTCACAAACATATCATTCAGCCCAGTCATACAACAGTACAGAGAATGTATTCCAACATGTAGATGTATGTGTGTGTGAAAATATATTAATGTCTAAACAGATACAAGATATTGATATACGTAATAAAAAAAATAATATATATATATATATATATATATATATATATATATATATATATATATATATATATATACATATGTATGTAAGCAGATATATATATATTTATATAGGCATATACGGACATAAATCTGTAGCTAAAGTGGGAACATAGCAGAAACATATATGTCCACATGCTCCATTAATGGGGATGACAGGCACAAACAACATACGCCATGCACGGATAGGTATTCCCCCCCACAGCCAAGCACATCTGCACTGCAATACACTACCAACTGTTGCAGATCCCATAACCAGGACCTTACATGGCAAGGGCACAAGATGTTAACAGTAATCCATCCCACCTGTATGATGTCAGGCTGCTATCAGTAATATTTCATGCAGTACAGTCAGGCTCATAATGACCCCCATTTTGCAGTCATCTGTTACCTTTGTTAGCCAGAGTCCCATACTGTTGGCCTGTACTTCAGAGATGTAGATGCCAAACAAAAGTGGTCCCAGGACTGAATCCTGAGGTACTCCACTTGTCACTTGTCTGGGGGTGGATTTGGAGTCAGTTACACCTACAGTTTAAGTTCTGTCAGTAAGCCATGTGGCAAACCAGTGAGTGGCATAGGGATGTATGGCCGGATTAGTATGTTAATCTATGTTTCCAGACTGGGGGATGGTGTTTAAGGGCTTGACAAGGTCCACATAGACTTTGTGGACTGTCTTACCCTCTTCAACAGCTATGCAGACTGAGTAAAAGCAGTCAATCATTTCAGGAGACAAGACTGGCCCTCCATGAGCCCAGTCTGTGTGGGGTCCAGTGTTTGAGGGTTGCCAATGTCTGTGTTCAAAACATCCCTGATAATGTATTCCATAGCCATGCAGAACAGGCTTGTCAGACTGATGTGACAGTAGTCCCAGGGATCACAGGTGGCTCCCCCCTTGTGGACTGGGGTAACTGCAGCTTTGCGCCACTCATTGGGCACCAGGCCTGATGCGAGGCTATGATTACACATGACAGTTAGGTGAGTTGCCATTCCATTTTGTAGTTCATGTAGTACACAGCCCAGGATGTCATCTAGTCCCATAGATGCTGTATTCTTAGTTGTGGGTAGTGCATTTCCTGCCTGTGTGGCCATGATGTCTGGGCAATGGAACCCTTTATGTATTGACATGGGCCCTTTTGGGGTGTGAGGGGGTGAATGTAGCACTAACTCAATCTGCCAGAATATTGACACATTCTGTGAGAGCAGACTATGTAATGCCATTCTGTTGTGGCTCAGAGCACTTCTGAGCATTGCCAGTTAGAATTCGGGCATAACTATAGAATATTGTGTGATTGTCTGTGGAATCTGTGGTAATTTTAGTTACATAATCAGCTTTGGAGGATTCCATGATGGATCTCAACATCTTACTGGGGCTAGTAAGGGAGTTGTTAGCATCCTGGGATTATCCCTTTTTCTTCAACAGTGTCTACCATCTGTTGTATACTCTGTTAATGGCAGGAGACCTCTAGACTGGCTTCATTATTTGGGAGGTGAGCACTGTTGTTCTATGTGGGATGTCAGGAATCATGCACAAGTGGCTGTGCTCATACAGTGCCTTAGTGCAGGATTCATCAGTTAAACTGTCAGCTCCTGTCTCCATGGGTGTCATAAACATTGTCACTTCTGCCTTGAGTAGCATAGATTTGGCCTTGGAGAGGTATTTTAAGTTTTATGGACAACTGTATATACATTCCTTTCACATGTTCAGTTTGATTAGCCTATGGTGGGATTACTTTGGTTGAACCACAGTCCCATGTACTGTTGTGATGGCTGATTGGTTAATTACTGTGACTATAGTGTACAGGGTCCTGGGTTCATGACCTGCAAAGGCAGGTTATTTTTGTTCTGGCCAGAACAGCGGTTAATGCATACAGACTAATTAGGACAATTTAGGTTAGTCACACTCAATATAATTCAAATGCCCTACTTTGCCAATTCTGCTGATGTCAATCACTGTGAAGTACACCTTTGGGGAAAGAGTACTCCAGCAATCTCTGTGGTGTGTGCTATAACACCGTAATGCTGTAGTGTGATATGGAATTCTGGTAGGCATTCTATTCTCACACATGGGAGTTGTGGATGCTTTTGTGTTTGTTCCTATGCCTGTGTAGAGAGCAATGTATGTTTGGCTAGTCACACTCACTACAATTCATTTGCTACTTTGGCAGTCCTGCTGATGTCACTCACTGTGAAATAAACCTCTGGGGAAGGGGATTCCAGTAATCTCCATGGTGCATTCTGTAATAGCATAGTGCTGTAGTGTAATAACTAGTTAGGTAGGGGTTCTAATCCCAGATGTGACATGTGTGTGCATGTGTGTGTCTTAAGGTGCTGATGTCTGTTATTCATGTCCTGTATGGAGGTGGTTGTGAGTGTGTAGCAACTGGACCCACTGTTGAGTGTGTTTGTCAATATACTTATATGGTAGCATAAATCACAATATCCACAGTGCAGGGTTAACAGATGTGATATCAGTACATACTCAGTCACAGGTTCAAAACCCGAGACTGGTAGGTGCATGACACAAACAGACCCACCTTTTAATCTCCCAACACACCCTGACTTATCTTTGCCTCTATCTGCCTCTCTCACTCCCTCTCTGGTGGATGTGGGGACTTACACCTGCTTTGCTTAGGCAGCGGCATGTGTATTGTCAGTGATGCTCATGATCAGCTGATGGCTTCTGCACAGATTACAGCCCTGCTCTAGCTGATTGCATGTGGAGCAGCTGTGGTAACATTCCCATAGCCTATTGCATGGAACCACACTCCAATTTCTAGGAACATCTTGCTGGTGTTGGACCTTATCATTCACCGTGAGCAGGAACTAGATCTGTTGTTTGGCAAACAGCATCACAGATGGATTGGGGACTTACCTCTGACAGCATACACTGTGGAAACAGGCCAACACACAGGAGGGGGACGTGCCTGTCCTGACTACAGACTGTAAGTGCCGCTATACTACAGTTGGGGTACTATTGGTTTAACAGGGTGTGTGTGGATATGGCTGTCCTACATGTTTTAATACTTGTCATGTCAGTGCTATGTTTATGAGGAATCCCCATCTGTAGGGTCACCTGCAGACAGGAAATGTATGAGGTCATCACAGTGACATTTCAATATTGGGCATGTGTTTGTGCCTCCAGCCACAATCCTGTCAACCTTTGTGCATATGTCAGGCAGTAGGGGGTGCATATGATCTGTACACCATATTCAGTGGCAGCATATCTGATAGGCCAGTGAGAAATCAGACTGCTACACATGTTATGTATAGTAGGGGTTATATTTGAGGACATAGCCTGGGCATTCTGTAGTTGTGTGTACAGTACTGAGGTACGTGTAAGTCTGGTAATTGTTGACAGTGAGTGTGTGAATAGTGCATATGTACCTTGGCCTGTGTAGAGACTGTGGTAGATGTCATTGTTCTTGGTCCTGTTCTGTCAGATGTTGCATGCTGCTCCACTGTATGTCACATTATCAGGTTACATGTTTGTAGGGGCAAACACACACATGTCCCAAACCACAGACAGCCATCGGACCACACTGTGTAGCAGTCCAGTATATGTAGGGTTGTTGTGTGAGTGGCTCATATGAGGATCACGTACATCAGATAGTCCATATACTGTGATAGTACGCTAGCTTACCATATGTGGCTGTGGCTGTGTTCACATTGGTTGTGGTTATGCACTTTCACACAGGTGTCTGTTACTCTGTGATGTGACATGCCTGTAGAGCCTGCTATCTATGCAGGTACATGTGTATTCCCACATAGGAGATGTAGCCCAGTGTTGAGTCAGTCTGCCTGTAGCCTGCACTATGCCTTGTTACATGCCTAGCAGCTTACTGTACTTCTCCATTGAGATGTCATGTCCAGATACTTGCCAAATATACTGCTGCCTGGCCACCATGACAGTCATGCATGTCAGACAAAGCAGTGGGATGCTGTTCAGATTTATGTCAGTAACTAGTGGATAGAATGTGGCCATAGCACCTCTGTACCAGTGGTTATTATGTGTCAGGACAGACAGGGGTGTATGAATGCATAACCTATGGGGGCAAATGTATACCAGTATGTACATGTTATACCCATCTACATGACTGGTAACATCCACATTGACAGGCCTCATCCACATGTCTTGCATGAAGGGGTTCTGTGTATACCCCTGCACTGACCCAAGTGTGTCAGACTATCCACATATATTGGCCATATTGCAGCTGTAGTCCACAGGGGCTAGTAGTGGTATTGTACTATAATGACCATAGGATGTCTGTAAGTAGCCAATGGTGCACATGTTAACAGCAGATGTGACCTCCCACACACACCATTTCTGTGAAGACAATCCCTATTACAGTAGCAATAGTCTACAAATATACTGAGAGGTTGGGACTATTGGGGCTAAGGTAGAGCTCCACTCCATGTGCAGGACATATGGTGAACATGTATGTATAAATAAGTATACATATATCCATATAGATATGTACACATATACATATCTTGCTTACTGTATGACAACAGTTTTACACATATGTGCCTGTGTTCCAGCCTCTGTCCTCCACCAACATACCAGGCTTTGCACATATTACATGCTGTCAGGGGTTGTTATGTAGTGGGCTCTGTGTATGTCATGCTGTCATTCCTGCCATCACTCCATTGCTGTTGTGTCCCCCACACATACTGGGGGATTGGGGCCATATATGTGTGGGTTTCACCTACACAATACATGTGTGCCCTAATGCACTCCAGAGGCCAGTGCATGTTACAGTGGTATATGGCCCAGTATTAGTGCGTGTAGGGGAGTGCACCATGACTAACCTAGGCTTTTACAACATGTGTGAGTATCTGGGATAGGCTGCCTTAAGGTATCTGGATGTACTTTACCATACAATCCACCTTGGTTAAATGCAGGCCCACTGCCTCCTGCCATATGGGATGCCCTGTTTGTCAGTGTGATTGTGATGGTGTCATGTATGCCTTGTTATGTAACAGATACATCCCATTGTGTCAACTGGGGTCTGTCCCCCCTAGGGATTGTGTACAGAGTATAGATAGAGGCTGCTGACCTATTCATCTGCATTACGTACTGGTGATTGTCTGGTATGCTGTGGCCCAGTCTGTCATTACTGATGTACTACTTGGATGCCTCAACCTGGACAGCAACATATGTCAACCTTTCCAGACTACTGTCTTAGTATAACTGTTTCACAGTTGCATTACACTGCTCATATGGATGTCGGTGTCTAAACAGCTATATGACATGGCATATACAACTGTCATAGTACACAAATAAAGCTTTTATTTTCATTTATGTACAGCTGTGTGTGGTGTTATACCCTTTGATATCTCTGTGGGTATATGTGATGGTGATGGATCTCAACATCTTACTGGGGCTAGTAAGGGAGTTGTTAGCATCCTGGGATTATCCCTTTTTCTTCAACAGTGTCTACCATCTGTTGTATACTCTGTTAATGGCAGGAGACCTCTAGACTGGCTTCATTATTTGGGAGGTGAGCACTGTTGTTCTATGTGGGATGTCAGGAATCATGCACAAGTGGCTGTGCTCATACAGTGCCTTAGTGCAGGATTCATCAGTTAAACTGTCAGCTCCTGTCTCCATGGGTGTCATAAACATTGTCACTTCTGCCTTGAGTAGCATAGATTTGGCCTTGGAGAGGTATTTAAAGTTTTATGGACAACTGTATATACATTCCTTTCACATGTTCAGTTTGATTAGCCTATGGTGGGATTACTTTGGTTGAACCACAGTCCCATGTACTGTTGTGATGGCTGATTGGTTAATTACTGTGACTATAGTGTACAGGGTCCTGGGTTCATGACCTGCAAAGGCAGGTTATTTTTGTTCTGGCCAGAACAGCGGTTAATGCATACAGACTAATTAGGACAATTTAGGTTAGTCACACTCAATATAATTCAAATGCCCTACTTTGCCAATTCTGCTGATGTCAATCACTGTGAAGTACACCTTTGGGGAAAGAGTACTCCAGCAATCTCTGTGGTGTGTGCTATAACACCGTAATGCTGTAGTGTGATATGGAATTCTGGTAGGCATTCTATTCTCACACATGGGAGTTGTGGATGCTTTTGTGTTTGTTCCTATGCCTGTGTAGAGAGCAATGTATGTTTGGCTAGTCACACTCACTACAATTCATTTGCTACTTTGGCAGTCCTGCTGATGTCACTCACTGTGAAATAAACCTCTGGGGAAGGGGATTCCAGTAATCTCCATGGTGCATTCTGTAATAGCATAGTGCTGTAGTGTAATAACTAGTTAGGTAGGGGTTCTAATCCCAGATGTGACATGTGTGTGTATGTGTGTGTCTTAAGGTGCTGATGTCTGTTATTCATGTCCTGTATGGAGGTGGTTGTGAGTGTGTAGCAACTGGACCCACTGTTGAGTGTGTTTGTCAATATACTTATATGGTAGCATAAATCACAATATCCACAGTGCAGGGTTAACAGATGTGATATCAGTACATACTCAGTCACAGGTTCAAAACCCGAGACTGGTAGGTGCATGACACAAACAGACCCACCTTTAATCTCCCAACACACCCTGACTTATCTTTGCCTCTATCTGCCTCTCTCACTCCCTCTCTGGTGGATGTGGGGACTTACACCTGCTTTGCTTAGGCAGCGGCATGTGTATTGTCAGTGATGCTCATGATCAGCTGATGGCTTCTGCACAGATTACAGCCCTGCTCTAGCTGATTGCATGTGGAACAGCTGTGGTAACATTCCCATAGCCTATTGCATGGAACCACACTCCAATTTCTAGGAACATCTTGCTGGTGTTGGACCTTATCATTCACCGTGAGCAGGAACTAGATCTGTTGTTTGGCAAACAGCATCACAGATGGATTGGGGACTTACCTCTGACAGCATACACTGTGGAAACAGGCCAACACACAGGAGGGGGACGTGCCTGTCCTGACTACAGACTGTAAGTGCCGCTATACTACAGTTGGGGTACTATTGGTTTAACAGGGTGTGTGTGGATATGGCTGTCCTACATGTTTTAATACTTGTCATGTCAGTGCTATGTTTATGAGGAATCCCCATCTGTAGGGTCACCTGCAGACAGGAAATGTATGAGGTCATCACAGTGACATGTCAATATCGGGCATGTGTTTGTGCCTCCAGCCAC
>NC_056730.1:856162869-856185369 GCF_019279795.1 Protopterus annectens
GGGCCATTTATTTGGACATACTGGACAGATTGGAACAGTTGTGGGGTATAAATATGCATACTACAATTTGAACATTCAAGCAAATTCTGTACAGTTGTTGGGTGTAATTATGCATACAGCTTTCTATCTGAACATTGTATCACAGTCTGTACGGTTGTGGGGTATGATTATGCATACAACTTAGTAGCACTCCCAGGAGTCAAACCCCTGCTGTGTGTGACAAAAATTATTGCTAACATCACAGTACACTGTGCTATCAGGGAATTGAGGTACAGCTCTCGAGTGCTTTCTAAATCTCCCTAACTTGTATGATATGACTGACCTCTTGGCACTTCCAACATTGTTATGCGGAACTTCATACCCATTTTATCTGCATACCACGGTGTGGGTGATACTGCTTAAGATACAACAGTACTATTTATAGTATGGAACTGATCAAAAATATATGAGAGAAGAGTAAACAGAAGCACTCCAGGGGTTATACCTTTATTCACAGACTATTAACACATTTATTTCTACTGGCTCTTATAATATTTGTTATGACAGTACGTGCAGATTGATTACTAACCTGCCTCGCGATGCAGCTTTTTCAGCCTTGCATCATGGGCTTGCTGGTTCGCAGCCCGCTCATCTGCAGCTGTCAGAGAAATGCATTGATATTTAGCCATACCTGTCCATAGTATACGCAAGCTTGATAATTATTTACTACTTAGTAGAATGTGTACTTACTCAGTACTGGGGCATTGGCCATCTGCCGACACTCCTGGATCCACTGTTCCAGGACATCCTCCTCCACCGCTTCGGGTCAGCATGGTGGTGCCTGACCTGTTCACCAGTCTGGGGGATACCTGTGACACTGGTGAGGTCACGGGTGAGACTGTCCTAGGCCTCCATTTTGTACTGTGAGCCCTGGTGCTGGCCCTGCAGTAGTCTCTGAACATGGTGCTTTACCAGGAGCCATACCATGAATTTTGACTCCTGGATGCCCCAGCACTGTGCTCTGAATTGAGTGTCTTCACCCACACCAGCTATTCTGCCTGCAGTGGGAAGCTACAACCAGTTATGAGATGTATTCCCACATGTGGGGTTTAAATACGACTATTTTCCCACACTTTGCCGTAATTGGCCAGTTTTGAAAAGGCTAAGCTATGGGCACACCTGCTTACGTAAAGTTGGCACTGTTTAAAAAGGTATACCACTATGGAGATTGAATTGGCTCCCCTACACATTGCTTACACTTACTAACATGAGCTGTGCTGCGGTTAGCATTGCTTCATAGTTGATTTTCACTATATTTGCCATTTGTCAATAATTAATTCTTCATTACAGGTTATATATGTGTCTGGTATCTGTGATTCTTGTATACATACACTGTATGGGGTCCTGGGAACTTCAATACTTTATTACCATAACACCTCAAATCTATGCTTACTGCAGTACTCCAGTTTACATATTTATGTTATATGGCAGGTTATCCAACATCACACTGTACATAGATTGAGTTCACATGTTTGGTTTGATTTTCCTGTGGTGAGGATTAGTTTGCTGATACCTCATGCATATCTACTGCTATGATGGTTTAGTTTAAGTACTGTGACTATAGTGTACAGGGTCCTGTGTTTGAGTCTTGCAGAGGCAGTTTATTTTGTTGTTGGGCAGAATATGGACCGTTGGATCCAGAGTGATTAAGGCACTTTAAAGCAATTGTAAGTGGGTTTGCGTGGGTTTGCACGATGGTAAGCACTGCTAACCTCATGTTACAGTTTCTTACACTCAGTTAGCTTCTATTTTGCTTAACTATGTAGGCAATGCTTACCCCCATACAAACACACTTAAATACGCTTACCACTGCTTATATATGCTTACTACTGCTTATTTGTGCTTAAACCTGCTTACTAGTGCCTTATTCATTATGACACTGACACTTCACATGTACATTTCATGCAGTACTCCAGTTCACATTTAATTGTTAGTATGTAGGTTATATGGCAAAAAGATGTAAAATTATGTTCATATACAGATTTCACATGGAAAATGATATGTGATGCAGTGGGACTCAACCGGGAATGCCTGTTCATTAGGCGGATGCTCTAACCACTACACTATTGCTGTGTTGTTTCATTTGCATATATATTCCTTGTTATCCACTTCAGCCTTTTCAGCTGCTTTAACCATAGCTAGGCGATGGCTACACCCGCGCACCTATGGTTAGCTGTACTCATTAATATGTATGGAAGTTTAGTAAATCCAGGGGTTTGTTAATAGAAGACTCAATTTTGTTGTGATTTTATTGTGTCGTTTATTTCTGGCTCTATGTAATACTGTTTTTTTATCAGCAGTCAACTGAGTTTTAAGGAGATTCTTATAAATTTGAAGGTGGGCAAGAGATTTGTTTTTTTTGCCAACTTAACTACGTTTGTCTCTCTTGTGCATTAGTATGTGACCAGTGTGGAATAGCCAGATAGTTTGCTGGATTTAACATGTATTCTTCTGATGGGGGCAAAGCTAGTTATGGTAATGAGAACTATTGAATTGAATTTAAGTACATCATCCAGAGGTAATGTGTAAAAGCTAGATCAGTTAAGGGACTGAAGAACATTGTTAAAAATATCAGGTTTAAAGTTGGTAAGGTTACCGCATTCCTTAAGAACTTTATCATTGGAGTTGCAGTTTATTAGATTTGAAACTGGGATCCAGTCTAGAATGGAGCCAGAATTTGAAGTTTTGTTGGGGTGAATATGGGCGAATATAAGTAGGGTAAATCCATGTAGGCTAATACCTTTTGAGAGATATCTGTAGAAAGGTGGTACTAGTCAACGTTGGCATCACCAAGGATTGTAATTTCATAGAATATAGAATTTGATATCCAGTTAAGGATGTCTGCTAGGATATGGATATTTTTACCTTGAGGGACATACAGGTTAATGATACATACATTTTTATGATTGTTTAGTTTGAAGTTAGAAATTAATATCTATGCAGAGTGAAGTGTAGGTGGGACAAAGCATGAAAACAGGATAGATATAACAACATTGTTTTTGTTTATTTTATTAGTATATAGAATACTATAGCCTAGGGAAAGAATTTCAGTGTATTTGATATGTGGCTTAAGCCAGGTTTTGGTGAGAATGGCGAGGTCGGGAGAGTAATGAGTATACCTCTCAGCTGTCCAGATTTCTGCAGAATGTAGATTTTTGCCTCATATTTTTGGTCTGATTCTTAAATTGTGGTTTGCTGGCAAAGCACTGAGGATTGAGGTCACTAAATAATGACACACATTTGCGTTTAAGATGTCATATCCTTCAGAAAATGCATGCTAATGCAACATCCTGTTATTTTAGCAACATTTTAAGTGTATAAAGAACAATATTTAAAATCTGTCCATATTTTTTGCCTTTTTCCTGCATTAGTTTATGTTTTGTCCAGATTTCTTGAACTTAGGGGTTGAGCAGTATGTTAATGAGAGATCCAGGAATGGAATTCTGTTACATTGTAATCTATACTTTGGATGTTGATGGAGTAGATTTTTAGGCTTCTTGGGGATACAGGTGTAAAAGATGTAAGGGGGTGGTACACATGAGGAATATGGGCTGGGATTAGGGTATACATAACCACATATGGAAATAATTTAGTAATATAAGTAAAGTAAAGGGCTTAATGGCAAGTTCATATTTGACTTATATTTAAGCTTGAAAGAGTAGATGGTTTTACAGATCTGTATTTGTAAAGGAGATAGGGTGATAAGTTAAATACGTTGGATACAGTTTTGTCCAAGTAGGGATTGCTGATAATGTGTGTGTAGCATAGGCAAGAATAGGGTATTTTAGAGTTGGTGAGGAATGTGTTATGTAACTTGTGAGGTGTAACAGTAATAGGAGTAGAGGGGTACTTAGATATATAAGCAACAAGATTACAGGAGGTAATGAAAGTTATTAATAGTTATTTCTAGAAGATGAAAAGTAGGTGATACATTGAGAAACGTAGATATATAAAGTTAATTAAATAACAGGACTGATGATTTCAAGATAAGTCTTGAAGTATATGAAGCTAAGTATAGGAAGTGATGTAGAAGGAAAAGGACAACTAAAGAATTGGAGTGGGTATACATGCAGAAAGGGGAAGGGTCTTAGTGGTAATAAGAGGGTCTTATGTAGGTATAAATTTATATGTGAATGGGTGGCTGGGAACTGGGGATAGGGTTGGGAAGAAGAGCGAGCCCAACTGAAGCAAGGGCAAATTCAGTGGGACAGACCCGAGCCAGGTGTGTTTCTGAGTATGAGAAACAGTCACTTTCATCAACCATCTCCTGGGTAAGTGTTACAATGAAATTATACAGAAAAATAACAGAAGAGTCAGCAGATATAAATGCCTTAAGTAAACTTTTGTCAGGGTTCAGTATGGGAAGAAAAACAGTTGGATATATGATTGATAAGAGAAATTACTTTTTTTTTAGATTAGCAGCTTGGGTTGTCAGTATGGGTCAGTCTTCACTGAAAGGAACAGTACCAGTAGGTTTAAATGCTTACCTTTTCAAAGGTGGTCAATTTGCTTATGGGTAAGAAAGCCATAAATATCAATTAATAATGCTTCAATAAGCCTGAAATACATAAGACATGAAGTGTCCTTTACCTTTAGCAGTAGCACTGGCTGCAAGTTCAGTGGTGCAGATAGCTTAAGCAACCTACTTGGTGGCATCCCAAAGTGTCAGTCTATATATTGTCCATACTAAAAGTTATTATATGCGGGCTTAAATCCTCCAAGCAAAAGAAAGATACTTTTATGCATAATGATGCAGAATGATAGGGAAACCAAAAACCTTCAATACTATGTGGAAGGGGACAATTTTGCAAACCTATTAAAGTAATAAAAGTGTGCTTATTTTTGAGTAAACAAAACTTATAACTTAAAATCAATTCCACAGTCTGTCAGTTAGGACTTATTTAAATGTACTTAGTTACAGTTAGTAAGTCTAAGATTTAAGGTTACAGTGCACACTCCTAAAGTTCAGATTTGAATAAAGAATCTTCTTTATATAGAAAATCAGTTTGTTTAGATAGCTTGTTTCCCAGAAAAAAAATTTAAGCCAATACAATGCAGTATTAAACCCTTAAATATTCAACTGCAGAGTATCAGATAACAGCTAGGATCATGAATTGTCTTTTACAAGCTGTGCCTTGTGTATTATAAAAAAGCAGTTGCTAGCAGTGGTGCTCTTTAGCAGTACTTGAAATATTTTCCCAGCTTCCTTAAAATTCCTTTGAACATTTAAGAAGTTACTAATAAACATATTAAAGGAAACCCACATGCAATTCTTAAAGAAATACAAAACCTTATCCCAAGTACAAATGAGAATAAATATAATTGGATAAATACAAAGAAATGAAATTCCACATATAAATGTTTAATTAATTTATTGCTTCAATTAGTATCTGGTGTATGCCTACATAAGGATGGATTTTTTTTGATGAAGTATTCCATGAAGGCGAAAAGCTGAGGTACCAAAAGTCTTAATAAATTATTCTGCTTTCATCCCGGAATGGTTTCCTATTGTGGGGCTTTTGTGTTTTATAAGGAGTTTTTCTTTGGATGCTTATTGCTGTGCATTTTGCTTTCCATGAAGAAGGGGACCAATGAATCACCAGGTACATTTTTTGGCACCCTGTTTGCTGATTTGGTTCATGAACGTGAACAAAGACTGGCTTCTGTTGATCCTTGGGTTTCCACTGCTGAAACCAGGGAGATGGAAAGTTTTCAGTTACTGGAGTGATTGATGTCTGAGGAGGTGACTGTTTTTTATGATTTAAAATTGTTGGAAAAGTATGTCTCTTTTAACATTACTCCCAGGGGTCTCCACATAGATTGCTTGCCAGCTGGGGATTTCACAGAGGAGAAAGGCGATCTACTTCTTGAATGGAGACAAGTCTCATCAGAATGCACGCTTGCCTGATTACGTATACTTATCAAAAGGAACACTAGATATCTTGATAAACTGAGGGGGAAGATTATTACATTGTAAAATAAACTTATTGCAGAAGTCTCCCCTCAAAGATATCAGAAGTTTTTGATGAAGTTAATGCCAGCGTGCATAAAACAGAGGCAAATGTAGTAGAGTGGAAAAGGAAGAAGTTGTCCAGAGATATTAAAGACTTTGAAAGCAACATGGTTTATTCGTGATCATGTAAGAGATGTCAACCTAGGTCGAGATTCAGCAAGCAGACCGTTAATGCTGTACGTGACTCGTCCATTTCATCTGGGGAGGCGAGTGTCAGCAGGAAAAGTGTCTCCTTTAAGGAGACTAGTTCTGAGGATTTATTGGAGCCACAAAATGTGGCAAAAGGTCAGCAGTTAGCCCAGCAGCAAGTACAGTCCAAGAGAATGCAAGGGAAACAGAACAACAGACAGAAGTAAGACTTTTTGAACAATTAACTGACTTTGTTGATTTGAGAAGAGATTCATGCCCCTTGGCCTTTGCCCTCATTGACTGTTCAACGGACAATGTATGTAAAGATTTACAAGTTGTTTTTGGGAATAATGCCCCTCGTGGTGATTCCAAGCAGCAGTTCAAAATCATTAATTTATCTGATTTGGATATTTCTGTGTATGCTGAAAGCATACTTTTGAAAGGGGCAAAATGTATTCCAACTAGAATTCCATCTTTAGCTGATATTGTTTTGATTGTGAAAAAATTCTGTCGGAAATTGAATTTAAAAGTATTTTTTCATGTTAAACAGAGTTCGTTAGTTGATAGTGCATGCAATATGGCTTTGTCTGATGATGAAGATTTTGATTTGCTTAACTTAAGTATTTATGATACGGAAATTTATCATCAGTGTGTGGAATATGTCGAAGAATGTGATATTGAATGTGTTGAATTTAATGCAGCTTATGGGGGATTTGTCATGGGTTATGGACATCTTGATATGCCTAATTTACCTTCCAACAGCACGTTTATGCCTCTAAAGTAAAGTAATGCTATTACTACTTTTGAAAATTTAGTGTGTAAGAAAGTTGAGAACAATTTTCGGAATTTTTTGAAAAAAATTGATTCTTATAATCTCAATAAGGAAGAATGGCAGGCGTTACAGGTATTACATTATAATTTGAATAAAGCAGTTTTCAAACTTGCTGACCAAGGCGGCAATTGGGTGGTGATGAGTACACCACAGTATGATGAAATGGTGCATCAACATTTGTTTGAGGAAGGTTATTATAGTAAATTGCCATATAATTCTGTTCAAAAGTTTTCGGAGGAATTGGGTGAGATTGTAGAACATGGGGAGAGGCTTGGCTTCTTGAAATCCAATGGTGTTAGGAAACTGACTGTTAAAACACCTAAATATCCTTTTTTGTATGCCATTACCCAATGTCCATAAAAGCCTTTTGAACCCCCGGGGAGACCCATTATTTCAGGCATTGTGTCTTTCTTGGAACATGTTAATATCTTTTTTTGATTTTCATCTTAAAAAATATTTGACAATAGTCCTTTCTCGTGTTAAAAATACAAGTGAAGTATGTAAGGATCTTCATGATTTTGAGTGTAAGGCTTATTTCTTTTGTGCAATAGTGGATGTTAATGCCCTATATACTAATACTGATAGAAGGTGGGGCATGGAAGCTGTAGCCAGAATTGTGGGGGAAGGACCCGGTCATCTTTTCTGTTGATCCTTCTTGAGTTTTGTTTAACTCACAATTATTTCAGGTGGAAGAATGAATTTTTCCTGCAAAAGAAGGGCACAGCTATGGGGTAGCATTTTCCCCCTCATATGCTATTATATATATGGGGGATTTTGAAAGGCAGTTTATGATGATGAAGGAATCTTTCATGAATAGTGTAGTATATTATAAAAGATACATAGATGACCTGATGTTTATTTGTAAAGGGAAAGAAGAAGAATTTTTGGGATTTATGCATTCACTTAATGACAATCCCCATGGGTTAAAGTTTACCTTGAACATTGAGAAAGACAGCATTTCATTTTTGGATGTTGTTTTTTATATTGATGATAGACACAGACCATTTAGGAAGCCTACTGCTGTTAACAATTTTTTGCATGCAACTAGTATGCACCCCCCTCACCTTATAGAATCTCTGCCATATGGGTAGTTTAGTAGGATTTTCAGCCTCTCTGAACCAAAATTTAAAGATAAGTATTTGAATGAGATATACACATGACTGCATGCTCGTTAGTATGCTGATCGTACCCTAAAGAGGGTGAGATCTAGGGTACAGAGGGGTGCTGGGGGCAGTACCATGGGGGTGTGGAGAGAATCAGGGATGAATGATAGTGATGAAAGGTTGCTTTTTGTCACTAGATACTCTTAATTCTCTCCTATTTTGGAGAAGATTGTCAGGCAAGCTTGGGATGTTGTTTGTGAAGATACTTTTGTAGGTTTTTTTGTTTCCAAAGCACATCATGTTCTCTTATGGGGGATATATCAATCTTAAAGAACTACTCAATAAAAGAATTCCTCATGGTGAAATTAGTAGAGTGGGCACTTATCGTTGTGGGAATTGTTCAGTGTGCAACCATGTCAGGAATCTGGATGGTTGCAAAATTATACACAGCAAGGGAATTCTACAACTGTAACAGTTGCGGGGTAATTTATATTATTGGCTGTGGATGCCATCCAACTAGTTAACATATAGCACAAACCACTAGAAAGGTAAAGGTTTGAATTTTAGAACACTTGGGTGATGTTACAAGGGAGAAATTAGAAAGTCCGGTAGCTGCCCATTTCCTGTCCAAACATGAGGGATCATTTAGCAGTTTGTTTTTTAGTGTTCTTGCACGGTCTTTAGTCAGCAGGGGTAGTTTTAAAAGGGAACTCAACAGATTAGAGTGTAGAATGATTATTAATTATCACACATTATCCCCTAATGGTATGAATGTGCACAATAATTTAACCTTTTAGATGTTTATATGTTGAATTTCATTTGTTTGTATTTATTCAGTAGTATTTATTCACATTTGTACTTGGGATAAGGTTTTGTATTTCTATAAGAATTTCATCTGGGTTTCCTTTAATAAGTTTATTAGTAACTTCTTAAATGTTTAATTAATTTATTGCTTCAATTAGTATCTGGTGTATTCATATATAAGGATGGAATTTTTTGATGTAATATTCCATGAAGGCGAAAAGCTGAGGTACCAGAAGTCTTAATAAATTATTCTGCTTTCATCCTGGAGTGGTTTCCTATCATGGGGCTTTTGTGTTTTGTAAGGCATATGAACTATACACTGGAACTGATGCTGAAAGAGTTTATAGTCAGAACAAACACAAATACCAATCCTTTTTGGTAAAAAAGTCCTAGTAAAGAAAACCACAAAATGAATCCAGCAAGACAGAGGGACTCCAAAACAGCCAGTTTTACTAAAAAAACATTTATTGTCGACACCACAACCACTTTCACAGTCTAAGCTGCTTCAAAAAACTTAGTTTAAATACCATATACTACCTCCCTTGATTAATCATAAGACATCAAGGCACTCAAGTTATTTAAACAGTCTCATAAAAGCATATGCATAGCACCTAAGTACAAAAATCATAATACTTTCATAAAAATGCATATATATATATATATATATATATATATATATATATATATATATATATATATATAGATAGATAGATAAAATATAAAATATAAAAAATACAATACAAAGGTAAAATACATTCAACATCTTAGGTTCCTAGATTTCAGCTTAGGTTTTATAGGGACCACATCATTGAGTCTATGCCCACTATCACGTCTCAGTCTAATGACCCACTTAGACTCAAGTTACTCAGTACTATTCCTGATGTCACCTCCTCTTAATGTCTTGTGCACCCTCCCTATAACCAAACACTTAAAAGTATGCTCAGTACCACTGGCAATGACATGTTTTGCAAGGGCATTAGTTTTATTCCCTTTGCTAATATGATACAGATGTTCCTTTATTCTTTCTCTAAGTGTTCTCTCCATCTTGCCTACGTAAAATTTTGAACACAATAAACAGTGGGCCAAGTAAACAACATGGGAGGTGCTACAAGTAGCAAATACATTGAACCTATATATTCTATCCTGGTCAGGGTGTATGAAAGTAGAGCTGCTGTCAATATAAGTGCATACACTGCAAGTGTCACATGCTAAAATGGCATTACTGCTATATTCATGTTTATTCCTTGAGTAACATAAGGTCCTTTTTACGGATTTCATGTTCTAAATACAAACCTCGGATTAGGCTCTATCACTCTGGAAATATCTTTGGCTGTCATAAGGACTTCCATTGTTTTCTAATAACATCCATGTACATGGAAACATCACTAGAATAATGCAATGGTACCCTTAGTTTACACTGATTGTTCCTTTTATACATTATTCTGTCTGATGCAGGTTTTGAAAAATAAGGATTAGATGTGGTCCCCCTCAAGCTTTTAACCCTCTCTACATTTTCAACTATTTCTCGGTCACTATAACCTCTCATCCTTAAACAATGCTGTGCAGTTTCTACCTGCTCTTGAAACTCCTTTTCACTTACATTTAACCTGGAGGCTCTAAAGACTTGATTCTTAACCACATTATTAAAAATGTGGGTGGGAGGCATACTATGCCTGTACAAAAGATGGTTGACATGGCATGGATTCTTATACAATTTAGTAAAAATGGAGCCATTCCCATCCGCTTCAACAGTAACATCAAGAAAATCCATACTGTGTGTTGATGCATTCATAGAAAAATGTAAATAAATAGTTGTATTATTTACATACTCCTCAAACTCTCTTAACTGCTGTTTAGGACCTACCCACAGAAAAACAAATCATCAACAAACCTTTTATAAAAAGGTATAAATCTGGAGTAGGATCCCTCAAGTATATCCTCCATTCCCCACATAGCCATCACAGTGTTGGCATAGTATTGGCACACAAACTGCTCATAGCTATGTCATGACACTGCCAATAGATGGAATTATTAAATACAAAATCATTATTTTCCAACACTATTCTCAATATAGTAGAGACAACAGAGTTTCCATCTCTCCCATATTAAAGTGTGCAAAAATTGTTCAACTTTCAAGACCCCTTTGTCATTAGGTATGACAGTGAATAAGGAGGTGGCATCTATAGTGACAAAAATAAATTCATGCATAAAAATTTTACCAGTATTAGCATCTAAAAAAGCAAATTGTTCAGAATATGTTCAGTGTCCCTCAAGATGACCAAATTCTTATTTAACAATGGTCTCAAAGTTTTTTCCAAATAAATGGAGAGGAGCTCTGTCAACCAATTGCATCCTGCCACATTAGGGTGCATAGGGGGATTTTGTGCATTTTTATGAACTTTCAGAAGACCTTGTATTATAGGCAGTAGTGGGTTTGTAACCATAAAATAATCTAACACGTTCTTGTCTATCATTTTCTCTAGATACAACTTGTTCAATGAATGTGTGATGACTAACTTCATGAACTCAACTCTTTTTTGATTAATAGTTAAATAAAACTTCCTATCTCCTAGCATATTGTTCATAGCTTCATTATACCAAATGGTGTCCATTATAACAATTAGTCCCCCCTTGTCTGTAGGTTTAATTACAATCTTATCGTTTTCTTCTAACTTTTTCAAAGCACTGTACTCATTCTTTCTTAAATTGTAATACATTTTATATTTCTTGTGCTGAGGTTACTAATTAAGCAGGCAGGCAAGGAGATTGAGCGGATGTTGCTGTCCCTGATGCAAGCTTATGATGAACTGACAAATTTATTTTCTGCTGAAGTGCTAGAGAAATATGTTATTGAATGTTTAGATTCTGTTTCTATATATGAGAGAAGACTTTTGTGAATTAAACAAAAGAAGCTAACTAGAGACAGAGATGACTTTATGAAAGGTAATGTTTTTCTGTGGCCAAGAATACAAAACAGACAGACTTCTACTTTGGGAGGGTTTTCACAGTCTAACTGTGATTCAGACACACCCTCTGATCTTCCAGAGCCACTTTCTGTGGTTATTAATAACCCAGCCAGCCAGAGGCTGGAGCATACGTTTACACAAGCATTGACATCACCTACCACAAATGTAGCTGTTACCACTACTGAAGGCAAAGAGCTGGGAGCATGCAGAAAAACTTTTCAAGTAACAGAACAAATACATTCAAATGGGAAGTTAGCTTCCCCACTGCAAGAAGCACTAACACAAAGCTCTAGTACCTTAAAAGTCAATGGCACACAACACCCTTTAGTCCAGCAGAAGCTTCCATTCACTACACCTTGCAAGGAATGGAAGATGGAAAATCAGCGCACTCATTCAAAGAGTCACAGCAGAAACAAAAGGAAACAAGAAGAGACCCACGTGAGTGCTCCCAGTACAAAGAAACCAGTAAGATGACTGATGTTATTTTCAATTACTTAATTTTAAATCTTACTGCATATCATCTTACAGAGTGTGAAAGAAGCATTTTACAAAAGGAACTTTCATTTATTCCTACACAAACTACAGACTTCACTGAAGTTATACTTGATGTTGAACTGTTTGTAAGAAATCTAATGTTAAAGCATATGTATAAGGATGAAAATGTAATATCTGAGAACCAAGTTTATAATAATGCTAGTTTTAAAAAAAAAAAAGTACTTTTGCACCCGTATCAAATCCTTTGGTTAGTGCATTTGAGAAACTATGTGTTGATGAAATGTATAGTATTTATAATCAGCGCAAGAAATGTAAAATGCATTACAATTTAAGTAAGAATGAGTACAGTGCTTTGAAAAAGTTAGAAGAATATGATGAGTGTAATTAAACCTGCAGACAAGGGGGAACCAATTGTTATAATGGACACCATTTGGTATAATGAAACTATAAACAATATGCTAGCAGATAGGAAGTTTTATTTAACTATTAATCAAAAAAGAGTTGAGTCCATGAAGTTAGTTATCACACATTCATTGAATAAGCTCTGTCTAGAGAAAATGATAGACAAGAACTTATTAGATTATTTTATGGTTACAAACCCACTACTGCCTATAATACAAGGTCTTCCGAAAATTCATAAAAATGCACAAAATCCCCCTATGTGCCCTATTGTGGCAGGATGCAATTGGTTGACAGAGCCCCTCTCCATTTATTTGGAAAAAAACTTTGAGACAATTGTTAAATAAGAATTTGGTCATTTTGAGGGACACTGAGCATTTTCTGAACAATTTGTTTGCTTTTTGATGCTAATACTGGAAAAACTTTTATGAATGAATTTATTTTTGTCACTATGGATGTCACCTCTTTATTCACTGTTATACCTAATGATGAAGGGGTCTTGAAGGTTGAAGAGTTTTTTCACACTTTCTCTAACTTGGAAGATATGGAAATCTCTGTTGTCTGTACTATATTGAGATCAGTGTTGGAAAATAATGATTTTGTATTTAATAATTCCACTTATTGGCAGTGTCATGGCATAGCTATGGGCACTTTGTGTGCCAATAGCTATGCCAACACTGTGTTGGCTATGTGGGAAATGAAGCATATACTTGAGGGATCCTACTCCAGGTTTATACCTTTTTATAGAAGGTTTGTTTTTTTCTGTGGTGGTAGGTACTAAACAGCAGTTAAGAGAGTTTGAGGTGTATGTAAATAATACAACTAGTTATTTACATTTTTCTAAAAATGCATCAACAAACCGTATGGATTTTCTTGATGTTACTGTTGAAGTAGATAGGAATGGCTCCATTTTTACTAAATTTACTAAATTGTATAAGAAACCATGCCATGTCAGCCATCTTTTGTACAGGCAGCGTATGCACCTCACCCACATTTTTAGTAATGTGGTTAAGGATCAAGTCTTTAGAGCCTCCAGGTTAAATGTACAGGAAAAGTAGTTTCAAGAGCAGGTAGAAACTACACAGCATTGTTTAAGGATGAGAGGTTATAGTGACCGAGATATAGTTGAAAATGTAGAGAGGGTTAAAAGTTTGAGGGGGACCACAGCTAAACCTTATTTTTCAAAACCTGCATCAGACAGAGTAATGTATAATAGGAGCAATCAATGTAAACTAAGGGTACCATTGCATTATTCTAGTAATGTTTCCATGTACATGAATGTTATTAGAAAAGACTGGAAAGTCCTTATGACAGACCAAGATATTTCCAGAGTGATAGAGCCTACTCCCAGGTTTGTATTTAGGAACATAAATTCCTTAAAAAGGACCTTCCCCCAGATTCACAAAAACTTGCACGGAGTGCAAGATGAGTGCAGAAGCTCATGCGGGCAATATGTTTGCCTTGCGATCCAGGAACAGCCAGCCAGGGCGTGCATGAGAGCTCCAGCGCTAATCCTGCATGGACTAATCCCTGGTATGGAAATCACCACAATTGCAGGAGACACCCATGCAAATTAGGTGATTTTGCAATCCAAGAAGCTTGCAATTGTCCATGCAAGACTAGTGCAATCTGCAGAAATGTACTCGGTTAGTAACCGAGTACATTTCTGCAAATTCCAAAACGGAGCTATGACAGCTCCAAATAAAGGCTGCATATCACTGAGAAAGCAGTATAAGCACTATAAGTATAAGGCCAATGGCATTGCAAACTGTTTAAAAAATAAAAAAATCAACTTTTAATTTTTTTTTTTGCCAATCTCGCCTGTTTACGCATAGGGCAGTGGCGCACAAACGGGATTGGGGAAAGTAAGAAAAAAAACTTAGAATGAGCATTCTAACTAAAATCAGTATTCTGCCTTGCAAGTCAATGGCAGGCAGAAGACAACCTGGCCAGTGAGTAGTGGTTGCTAAGGGGGGAGGCTCAGTGTGGGACATGTAACTATGCATTAGCAGGCAATCCTATGCAAATGAGGGAAAGGATAGTGAATCCCAGATTTTCCCAGGGTGTAAGGCAGGTCCCAAGAGTGTAAGAGTAGAAATAGCTGGGTGGAAGACTAGGATATAGGTGGCATTATGGGGCTGTGTGTCAGGCATACTGTAAGTGGATTGGAGCCCTTTGGCTCGGGACTGCTCCTAGCTTAGGACAGCTAAGCTAGAGGTGTGTCCAAACTGCCTAGCACTCTTAAAAAAGTCTAAGCGGGTGTGCGCATCACGCACCGGGTCTTACAGGAAGAAAAAGGAAGTTAAACCAGGAAATAGCAGTTTTGTGCACATTTGAGCCCTCTGTTTGTGCAGAGCACACAGGCTTAAACAGGGAGGCAATGGGAAGGGAAAACAGCAGTAGGAAGGTAATCAAGGAGAACTAGCTTAGCTGACAGGTGAAATGTATCAGAAACAGCCAATTACACAGGCAGCAGTCCAGCCCAGCCCAGCACACCACTATAAACTATGCAAACACCTTTCCCCCTTGTTTTTCCCAAAACCTGTGCACCACTGGTGTATACAGATGGGGAAATTTTACAAAACGAAAGCAAGAGAAAAAATGTTAGGGTCTGCTTTTGCTATCATAAACCAGCATGTGCAAGAGGCTGAGGGTGGTGAGGATGTGAATGCTGCTGAGCAACCCACAGTGAGGAGACGGAGAAGAGTATACAGACCCAGGGTAACCTACCAAGGGCTACATGAGCTTGAGATAGTGGAGTGCTATAGGGTGGACAGCGACCTCTTACAGCAAATTGTTGAGCTGTGCCATCCACGCCTCACACACAGAACTAAAAGAGGGGAACCTATCCCAGTGGATACAAAGGTATGTGTAGGCCTAAGAATACTAGCTACAGGTACCTTCCAAAGGCCAACTGGGGATATGATGGGGATTTCACAGGCATCAGCATCCAGGGTACTCCACCAGTTCCTGGATGCCATGTCAGCACATGTCGGTGAGCACATATATTTCCCCATCACCCGTGAGGTGTTGGCTAGCAATATGCGCCTCTTCCACCAAATAGCAGAACACCCTGAGGTAGTGGGTGCAATAGATTGCACGCACATATGCATTAAAGCACCACCAGGTGAGCTGGGTAAGGTCTACATCAACCGCAAGGGCTTCCCCTCCATCAACTGCCAGGTCGTGTGCGATGCCCAGGGCATAATAATGAATGTGTGTGCTGGCTGCCATGGAAGCTACCATGATTCCCACATCTGGTATCTAATGCAGCTGTATCAGACATTTGCCAATGGGGACATCCCACATGGTCACCTAGTGGGGGATGCTGGATACGCACTGGAGCCATGGCTGATGACACCCATCAGAAATGCACACACACCCGAACAAGAACGCCATAATGAGGCACATGCACAAACACGAATCATAATAGAGCATGTGTTTGGGATGCTCAAGTCATGGTTCCAGTGCCTGGACACATCTGGTGGAGCCTTACAGTACTCACCAGCTACATGTACCCAAATTGTCATTGTATGTGCCATGCTATACAATATGATCCTGCGGAAGCAGCTGCAGCAGGAACAGAATGGGGCAGGGCCACACAGGCCCCCACCAGTGCCAAGGCCTGCACAGGCACAGAGTGACTCGGAGGAGGAACAACCTGAGCCTGCCATGGTAGGCAGAAGGAGGCGTGCCCAGTATGCCCTGGCCTTGGCAAAGAGGCAATGCATAGCACATGCACTGACACAGTAGGGACCCAGGGAATGACACTTCTCTCTGACTCACATGTACAGTAAAAGGAATGCCAAACATGACACTACCTGTGCTCAACCATGTATAGGGAGTGTACTATGTGCATCCGACATAGGCAGCCCTGCAGCACCACCCTCAATACTGGGACACCCACAAGGTAATTGACTCACACATGCCATTTGGGGGGCACAGACCCAACAGCAGTCATAGCCAGCTGGATAGGTGTAGACAAACACAAACAAATGCTGTACTATGGCCTCTGAATGAGCCCTATGGGTAACCCCTCCCCCAGGCCTACACAGACTACAGCAGGCCAGGCAGTTGGATGTAAGTTGTGAAGGCTAGGAAGTCAGAAACTAATATGTAGATAGTTAAAGCTAAGATCTACAGTACACTGGCATGCCTCTAGCCAGCACGATAGGTAAGACCACAGACTGAAATGGTGTATCCGACATGCCAGTACAGTCCTAGCAAATGTGTAAAAGTGTCAGGTGTGCCCTACCGTCCTACTTACACTTATAGTAACAGTCAGGTGTGCCCCCCACCCCTGTGTAGAAATGTAGAAACAGTCAGGTGTCCCCCCGCTATGCTGAAATGTAGCAACAGTCAATGCCAAATGACCAATGTATACTCTGCAGACACAGCATGCTACTTGTCGGTGTACAACACAAAGGTCAGCACCATAGTACAAACTACCTGGACTTGATCCACACATGCAATATAAATGACCATACTGGGCATGCTCACACAGATGAATGAAGGCAATGTCAGTCAACAACATACTGAAAGGTCATACTGGGCATGCTCACACACTTAAACACATGAAGGTCATTTCTGCAAACACCAGTGGACCAGACATATCTGGCAGTTGCAGTTCTTATTGCAGACACATGTCAGTATGCACCACTCTTGCCTTGCACACAATGTGGATGGGAATACAGACATATATGTAAGGACAACATGCTATAATAAGCCAAAGGTAGATGGACATAGATGTGTGGAAGAGGGTGTTCATGACAAGGAGCCATCTGGGCCTGTCCCACCTAGCACACAGCCAAAGGGCCCCAAACACATGAGGTGCAGGTGTCACTCACTGCAGATACTAGCCACCAGTATGTGTTAGAATGACAGACTATATGGTGCATGTGCCAGCTGTGCAACATGACTGTACAAGAAAGTAGTCACTTAGTAGCTGTATGCATGCACCTGTGGCATATGACCCCGTGTGTGCCTACATGTGGCTTGACAACCCCTACAAGAATGGGTTACAGCCCATGCACACACCGCCCTCCCCATAGCAGTATCATGACAAGCATGCTGAGGTCATCCAATGTGAAAAAGACCTTTGGGAGAGCTGTAGCTCAGTAATCCCCATGACGCATCCCATAACTGCATATTGCTGTAGTGGTAAACTAGTTAGGCAGTAGTTCTAACTCCAGACTTGGCAACTGTGTGAGTTTGTGTTTGTGTGCGTGTCTCTCTGTCTCTGACTGTGTGGAGAGAAATGCTTTTTAGGCTACTCACACTCCATACAATTCATATACTCAACTTTGGCAAGGCTGCTGATGTCACTCACCTAGCACTACACCTCTGGGAATATGATAGCCCAATAATCTTCGTAGCATGTTCTGTAACTGTGTACTACTGTAAAGTGATAAAGTAGTTAGCACAGTTGACCACCACACACCCGTGTAGACATGCACCCATGCACATCAGAACTGGCACCCTGTGTGTTCGTGTGTGTGTGTTGTATTGTGCGTATGTCCACATCCACACTCACTACAACCTCCCCAGGGCATATTGAAGCATGCTGTCTGATGTCTGACATCTCCTTATACTCTTTGCCCATATGACCTCTGTATGACCCATGGGGTGCATGTGATACCTGCACATTGATATGTTGTGGCAATCCCACTAGTGATGATTTGCACTCCTGGCCCTGCCAGGTGTGTCAATGTGTGTGCGTCCCTGTGTGAGTTTGCCTGTGTTGACGCTGGCGTCTGTTCATGCAGACAGGCACGTGTATGACACCTACCATATATCTACCATATACCTGTTGGAGATGTAACTCACCCTCACATATATGTTCTGAGTGCTCCACATCAGGTAACCCATGTGGTACATCCAATAACTGCATCGAACTGTGATAGCACTACATAGTTGTTGGGAGTTTGATATCCTGTGCTGGTAGGTATGTGACACAAACATGCTTCAGTTTTACACTCCCACCCCTCCCTGACATGTATTTGCCTCTGTCTGCCTCTCCCACTCCCTCTCTGGTGGATGTGAAGACCCACACCTGCCTTGCTTAGGCAGCAGCATGTGTATTTTACGTGATGCTCATGATCAGCTGATGGCCTCTGCACGAATTGCAGCCCTCCCCTAGCTGATTGCATGTGGAACAGCTGTGGTAACAATCCCATAGCCAATTGCATGAAAACACACTCCAATACCTAGGAACATAATGGCGGTGTTGGGCCTTTTCAGTCACTGTGAGCAGGAACTAGATCTGTCGTTTTGCAAACAGCATCTCAGATGGATTGGGGATTTACCTCTAACAACATACACTGTGGAAGGAGGGCAAAAACAGGAGGGGAATGTGCCTGACCTGACTACAGACTGTAAGTGCTGCTATACTGCATTTGGAGTAATGTTGGTTTAATAGTGTTTGTCTGGATATGCCTGTCGTACATGTAGTAATAACCGCCATGTCAGTTCCATGTATATGAGGAATCCCCATCTGCATACTGGCCATGTGTATGTGCTGTCAGCCACACCACTGTCAACCTTTGTACATATGGCATGCATGAAGTGGTGCATATGTGCTTTACACCATAAACAGTGTCATCATATCTAACAAGCCAGTGATATATCAGATTGCTACACATGTCATGTACAGTAGGGGTTATATTTCATGACATAAGCTGGACATTCTGTGGATGTTTGTACAGTACTAAGGTCTGCGTAGTGATGGTGAATGTCAGCAGTGTGTGTATTGTTAATATGTACTTTAGCTTGTGTACAGACTGCGGTAGATGTCATTGTTCTAGCTCCCCTTCTATCAGATGTTACATGCTGCCCCACTGTATGGTACCATTTTGCCATACATGTTTGTAGGGCCATGCACACACATGTCCCATACCACAGACAGCCATCAGACCAAACTCTTTAGCAGCCCAGTATATGTAGGGACATTCTGTGAGTGGCACATATGAGGATGGTGTAGAACAGACAGTCCATATACTGTAATATTATGCTAGCTTACCATATGTGGCTGTGGCTGTGTTCACATTGGTTGTGGTTATGCACTGTCACACAGGTGTATCTTATCCTGTGCTGTGACATGGCTGTTGAGCCTGCTATATATGCAGGTACATGTACAATCCCCCATATGAGATGTAGACCAGTGTTGAGCCAGTCTGCCTGTAGCCTGCACAGTGCCTTTTTACATGCCGAGCAGCTTAGTGTACTTAACCAGTGGGATGTCATGTGCGGATACTTGCCAGATGTACTGTTGCCGGACCTTCTTTAAACATCATGTATGACAGACAGAGCAGTGGGATGCTGTACAGATGTATGTCAATATCTAGTGGGTAGTATGTATCCATGGCACCCCTGTATCAGTAGTCATTATGTGTCAGGCTAGACAGGAGTGTCTGAATCCAACACCTATGGTGCCAAATGTATATCAGTCGTTATGTGTTATACCTATCTACATGGCTGTCTACAGCCATATTGTCAGGCCTGGTACACATGTGGTGCACTAAGGGAATATGTGTATACCTCTGGACTGTACAGGGTGTGTCAGAAGTTCCGTATATAGTGGCCAATGTCTCTGCTGCCCTCCACAGGGGCATTTCATGCTAGCAGCGGTACTTTACAATGACTTCCTTAAGATGTCTGTCAGTAGCCAATGGCACACATGTTATAAGCAGATTTCAGCATCCACACACACCATATCTGTGAAGACAATCCCAATGACAGTAGCAACAGTCTAGTAATATACTTGCTATACATACTTGACATCCCCTTGCACTACGACATTGGGACTGTACTGTGCTGGGGTACAGCCACACTCCATGTCCAGGACATATGGTGGAAATATATGTACATATACCTATCCAGATAGCTATATATATATATATATATATATATATATATATATATATATATATATATATATATATTTATAAATATAATGACATGTGTATTACATTTAATTACCACTGTCATGGCAACCACCCACTATAAATCCCTACAGCATGTGGAAGTGGTCCCTTTACATTTCCTGTGTGATGGACATCCTTCCTGTCTGTGGGCATCAGTGATGCAGACAGCAGGTAGCAATACCTCTTACAGTAGAACCTGCACACCCAGAGCAGCCACATATTTGTAGGAGGATCAGGAACTACAGACAGACTGTGAGTATAGTTGTGTTTTGCTTTGCATAGTACTTGTGTTACAGGGTGTGTGTGTGTACATACTAGTGTACCTTGGAATGCAGTCTGTCTGCACAGCTCAGTACTGTGGGTCTATCCTCTTGCTGGACAGAGATATGCCTATCATGTGTTGTCCATCCACCACACTGGTCCTGTGTCAGATATTACACTGGCAGTGTGTGTGTTTGTGTATGTGTGTGTGTGTGTGTGTGTGTGTGTGTGTGTGTGTGTGTATTGTGTGCTATCAGTACATGGCTACATCCATTTCTATTACTAACCTCAATTCTCTGACTAAGGGTATGTTGCAGACTATCCTGTAATACCAGCACCTTGCTTAGTGTATGGCAACAGTGTTCCACATATGTGCCTGTGTTCCAGCCTCTGTCCTCAATCTACATACCAAGCTTTGCACATATGTCATACTGTTGGGGGTTGTTCTGTAGTGGGCTGTGAGTATACCACACTGCCATTGCTGCCGTTAGTCCACTGCTGCTGTATCCCCCACACATACAGTGGGGCTGGGGCCATATATGTGTGGGTGTCACCTACACAACACATGTGTGTCCTTATGCACTGCAGAGGCCAGTGTATGTAACAGTGGTATATGGGCCTGTATTAATGAGGCTAGGTGGGGAGCACCTTAAATGACATAGGCTGTTACAAAATGTGGGGGTATCAGGGGTGAGCTGCCACAAGGTATCTGGATGTACAGTACCATATACTCCACCTATGTTGACATTACTTATATGACTTGGGGTACTGCAAGCCTACTAACTCCTGCCATACAGAATGTTCTGTTTCTTATGCCTTCTTATGTACCAGTTACAACCCATTTGATCACAAAACGTCTTTACCTCCTAAGTGTAGATAGAGGCTGCTGAACTACATACCTGCAGTACATACTGTTGATTGTGTGGTACCCTGTGGCCCAGTCTGTCTTCACTATTGTACATTCTGAAGGGCTTGGCCTGGACAACAGCAGTTGTGAACCTTTCCAGACTACTGTATTAGTGTAACCGTTTCACAGTTGCAGTACTCTGTTTATATGGTTGTCAGTATCTGAACAACTATATGCCATGGCATATTGAACTGTTATAGTACACAATTAAAGGATTCCCATTTCTGCAAACCTGTGTGTGGAGTCGTTCCTATGACCTATATATGAGTATATGTTGCAGGCAACAATTGACATTAGTAGGTGTGGCCCATACAGTGTCCAGTTGTTCAGGTGTTAACTGTAGGCATAGTGGCTATTCCAGATTGTGTGCACCTTCTACATATGTATCTTACTGTACATATATCTGTGTATGTGAAGTCACATGTGTATATATATATATATATATATATATATATATATATATATATATATGCATCTGCATATCTGTGTATCTGTATCCTGGGGATGTTGATGGCTTCCACATATTACATGTCCTATGGGAGGCAACTCTACTTGGTAGTGTATTGTAGGGCGCATGTGTTTGGCTGTGTGGGGAATGCCTATTCATACAAGACGTATAGTGTGTGGGGA
>NC_056730.1:856190369-856210369 GCF_019279795.1 Protopterus annectens
CATTGATATTTAGCCATATCTATCCATAGTATACACAAGCTAGGCAATTATTTACTACTTAGTAGAATGTGTACTTAGTACTGGGGCATTGGCCATCTGCCAAGACTCCTGGATCCCCTCCGCTGCTTCACGTTAGCATGGTGGTGCCTGACTAGATCACCAGTCTGGGGGATACCTGTGGCACTGGTGAGGTTACGGGCGAAACTGTCCCAGGCCTCTGTTTTATACTGTGAGCCCTGGTACTGGCCCTGCAGTAGTCTCTGATCATGGTGTTTTACCAGGAGCCATACCATGAATTTTGACTCCTGGATGCCCCAGCACTCACTCTGAATCGAGTGCCCTCACCCACATCAGCCATTCTGCCTGCAGTAGGAAGCTACAACCAGTTATGAGACATATTCCCACCTGTGGGGTTTAAATACAGCCATTTTCCCACACTTTTCCATGATTGGCCAGTTTTGAAAAGGCTAAGTTATGGGCACACCTGCTTACATAAGGTTGGCACTGTTTAAAGAGGTATACCACTAGGCAGATTGAATTGGCTCCCCTGCACATTGCTTACACTTACTAACATGAGCTGTGCTGCGGTTAGCATTGCTTCATAGTTGGTTATCACTATATTTGCCATTTGGCAATGATTTATTTTTCATTACAGGTTATATATGTGTCTGGTATCCGTGATTCATGTTCACAGGTTCATAGGTTCATAGGTAGGTACTAGGCTATCAGCCCAAGGGCCTATGTAAGCCTAGCCAACAAGGTTCCCTGGCTTACGCCACCCAATAAAGTTATTTTCCTGTGCCACTGTCGAGCAGAGACACAGAAGTAATCTCCGGGGTGTATTTCCTATTTCCCATCCACTCATCAAGATTTTTCTTGAAGAGTGCTAATGAAGAACTTTGCTTGACATAGATGGGTAGCCTGTTTAAGAGTATGGGAAGTCTCTGGGATAGGAATCTATCCCTCCAACATGTCCTGTTTATTGTGGTGACAAGGTTTAGGTCCCTAGAGCATGTAGCTCAGAGGGATTGGGATTTCTTTAGGTGTAGCATGTCCAACAGCTCTGGGTTTGACACAGCTTTATATGTTAGGCACATACATGTGTGCATATACTGTATGGGGACCTGGTGACTTCTACACTTTATTGCAATAACACTTCAAATCTATGCTTACTGCAGTACTCCAGTTCACATGTTTATGTTATGTAGCAGGTTATACCACTTCACACTGTACATAGATTCAGTTTGCATGTTTACTTTGATTTTCCTGTGATGAGGATTAGTTTGCTGATACCTCATTCTTATTAATTGCTATGATGGCTTAGTGGTTAACTACTATGACTCTAGTGTATAAGGTCCTGAATTTAAGCCTTGCAGAGGCAGTTTATTTTGTTGCTGGGCATAACATGGGCCATTGGATTCAGAGTGATTAAGGCACTTTAAAGCAGTTGTAAGTGGGTTTGCACGGTTTGTGCGATGATAAGCACTGCTAACCTCCGGTTACAGTTTCTTACACTCATTTAGCTTCTACTTTGCTTAATCTGTATAGGCAATGCTTACCCCAGCACAAATGCACTTAAACATGCTTACTACTGCTTATTTGTGCTTATACCTGCTTACTAGTGACTTATTCATTATGACACTGACATTTCACATGTGCATTTAATGCAGTACTCCAGTTCACATTTAAATGTTATTATGTAGGTTATATGGCTATAAGTTGTTAAAATATGTTCATATACAGATTTCACATGGAAAATGATATGTGTTGCAGTGGGACTTGAACCGGAAATGCCTGTTTGTTAGGCAGATGCTCTAACCACTACCCTGTTGTTGGGCTGCTTCATTTGCATATATATTCCTTGTTATCCTCTTCAGCCTTTTCAGCTGCTTTAACCATAGCTAAGTGATGAGCAAACCCACGCACCTACGGTTAGCTGTACTCTGGGTTTTAATAAAAATAAATAAAAGGGTTTCTGAATTTTATTTAAATGTAGTGTTGCTGTTGAACACATGGGGACTGTTGGTGGGGATATGCGAACATCTATGAGTGGTCTCGCTCATTTATTTACACATTCTTCTGTTCTGCTTTACAGGGGCGTGTTTATTCTGAGAGCTCTGCTCTCAGACACGCCCCCTGCACTCGTCCACGCTCCATGTAGCATTAGGAGTTCAAGCAGCGTGCCTTCATTAATATTCATGGTGCGCTGCTGTCCTGTTCTTAAACTGTGACTTCTGTGCAGGACTAGATAAGTCCTGCATGGAAGATTAGTAAATCTGGGGGCTTATGTTACTCAAGGAATAAACATGAATATAGCAGTAATGTCACTTTAGCATGTGGCACTTGCACTGTATGCACTTATATTGACAGGAGCTCTACTTTCATACACCCTGACCAGGACAGAACATATAGGTTCAAAGTTTTTGCTACTTGTAGCACCTTCCATGTTGTTTACTTGGCCCACTATTTATTGTGTTCAAAGTTTTATGTATGCAAGATGGATAGAAACCTAGAGAAAGAATAAAGGAACATCTGTATCATATTAGCAAAGGGAATAAAAACTAATGCCCTTGCAAAACATGTTATTGCCACTGGTACTGAGCATACTTTTAAGTGTTTGGTTATAGGGAGCATGAGACATTAAGAGGAGGTGACATCAGGAATAGTACTGAGCAACTTGAGTCTAAGTGGGTCATTAGACTGAGAGGTGATAGTGGGCATAGACTCGATGATGTGGTCCCTATAAAACCTAAGCTGAAATAGAACACTGAAACCTCAAAATCTTGAAAACTCAAAACACTGAAAACACATATCATACATATACTAAGGTTAAACAATATAAATCATAGCACTTTCCACCAAAATTGCTCTTCACTACACTAAGTGCAATCTTGGAGTTGATATATTTAAGTAGCAGGGGGTGTGGGGGGTGCAGCCCCCCAGATGGGGGGTGCAGTGGGGCTTGCCCCCCTGCTTACACTTGGTGGAAAGTGCTATGATTTATGTTGTTTAAACTCAGTATATGTATGATATGTGTTTTCAGTGATTTGAGTTTCAGTGTTTTGAGTTTTCAGTGTTTTGAAGTTTCAGTGTTTTGGTCTTCTATATTATGAAGTTTTCTCATTTTCAGTGTTTTGAGTTTTCAGTGTTATGAAGTCAATCCATATAGATATATATATATATATATATATATATATATATATATATATATATATATATATATATATATATATATATACATATGGATTCACTTTATGTCTTTGAAATACTGAAATATCTCAGTATTTTGAAGCTATAAAGTCGAATTTTTGAAACCACAAAAACTCAGAACCGCGAAATTCAATCTCTCGCACACTGGAGATTTTGAATTTCGCGCTTCTACTGCACACACACACACACACACACACACACACACACACACACACACACAAACACACACACACACCATCCTCCCCACACAGAAACACAAGCTTTCTACTACATAAAAGCAGGGGAGCAAGCCCCCCTATTTAAATATTCTCACCCCGAGTCGAACTGCACATAAACACACACAAAACACCACCACACAAGCTACATTCTCCTCGCACACACGCACATCGCAGCAACAAAACACACTGACACACACTACAGCCCCTACCCAAAAAAAAAATATATATATATATATACACACATATATATTTATATTTGTTATATATGCATTTTTACGAAAGTATTATGATTTTTGTATTAAGGTGCTATGCATATACTTTTATGAGACTGTTTAAATAATTTGAGTGCCTTGATGTCACATGATTAATCAAGGGAGGTAGTATGTGGTATTCAAACTGAGTTTTTTTGTTTAATAGACATTACCTGAAGAAGCAGCTAAGTCTGTGAAAGTGCTTGTGGTGTTGACAATAGTGTTTATAGTCATTTAGAAGAAAATTCATTTATGGCAATAGAAGAAAAGGATAACAAAAGAAAGTCATATGGGACAAAGGATTATTTGTTGTTAAATAAAAGTCATAATAGAGAACTGTAAAAAGGGGAAAAATCTAAGTATGGCATGGATGGACTACATAAAAGCATTTGACAGTATCCCACATTCATTAATAAAAGAGTTCTTAAAAATGTATCAGATACATCCTACACTAATCAATTACATTACAGTGACCATGAAAGAGTGGCATACCACTTTGCAGTTAAGCCATGATAATGGACAAATTATTATTCCAGGGATAAAAAAATTAAATGGGGATATTCCAGGGTGACTCTTTGTTACCGCTGCTTTTTGTCTTGCCCTTAACCCATTAAGCTATCTACTTAACAGATTCATTCGTGGCTAGAATATGGCTCTCAGAAACCAACATGGTGTAAAGACTTATCTTCTTTTTGTGGATGATTTAAAACTGTATAGCTCATCTGATGAGGAACTTGTGCAACTGCAAGTGATCAAAACTTTTTCAGATGATGTAAGAATGTAATTTGGTCTTGATAAATGTGCAAAAGCAATCTTTAAAGCAGGACATCTGTAGCACCAAGAAAAATTCGGCCTGGGACAGAAATGTGATATAAGAGAACTTGAGAATGGGGAAGCATATTCATATTTGGGAATTGATGAAGGATCAACAATAAAACATGAATAAATATGAATAAAACTTAGTAAGGAATATTTTAGAGGAGCACAATTAATACTGAAAACAGTGCTGACATCTAGGAATAAAGTCCAAGGTATAAACCAATTAGCACTTCCTCTCCCGACTTACAGTATTGGAGTGACTGTTTGGCCCCAAAAGGTCTTGGATTGGCTGGACAGGAAAACAAGAAGGATGCTTCATGGTCATCAAATGATTTATAAAAAATCAGTATATACCAAGACTATATATTCCCCTTTCTGAAAGAGGTGTGGGCCTCCTCGAAATTGATTATATGTACAGATCTGCAATAGTAGGACTACATACATATCTGCTGACCTCAGAAGACCCAAATGTAGTGAAAGTTTTAAAACATGAAGAGAATAAGTCTATGATGACTTCCCTGCTTAGTTTAGCATAACCATATCGGCATCAAGCGGGAATGGAAATCAAACTAGATGTAGATAAAAATCAGGCAGCAGCTGAATGTGCCAAAAAAACAAAAGAAAGACTATAAGGTGAAGAATCAGAGGAGAAGGCAAGAAATGTGGAAAATTCATAAATATAGTTGCAAGTGTAGGAAACACTTCGAACAACCTCATGTTGATCAGGATTGAATGCAGGAATTGCTAAGGAGAGGTAAATTTAACCCAAAAGATGAAAGGTTAATATTGGCAGTCCAAGATAGTAGACTTAGTTCATGTTGCTTTACAAAGTGTCCATTGAACATGTGGGAGAAAAAGATAAACAGTCACACATCTTGTTGCTGGTTGTGATATACTAATGGTAGAAGGACTGTACACTAAAAGCATAATAATGTGGCATGGCAGTTTGTGCAAACAGTATAATATTGAAGTAGCTGAAAAGCACTGGAAACATGAGCCACAAAGTACTATAGAAAATGATGAAGTTTATATCACTTGGAATCACCCATTAGCAAAAGTTCCAAAAATAGATATGAGAAAACTAGATATAGCAGTTCATGAAAAGCAGACAATAGTAGCACTGATCACTGAAATTGCTTCGCTCAGTGACTACAATGTCTTAAACAGAGAGAGAGAGAGAGAGAGATGAGTGGGGTCCATTGCCATCATGGTATTAGAAACACAAGAGACTCGGACAAATTAAAAAGTGGTAAACAGTATGGGTTCTGAATGGAGAGATGAAATCAGCAATAAAAGTAAAGCAATATCGCTGTATTGCTGGAACTGAATTCATCCTTAAAACTTGCTGAGGTCTTTCATGTGGTAGACCCTGTTTTAAAAAATCTCACCCAAACAATATTTATATACAGCTTGTATTTCAGATATCACGAAAAAAGGTAGGTCAAAAAATAAAAAAAGAACACTTGGTGCACAGGCCCCTGTTTAAAACAGTGCGCACTCCTGGTATGAGAATTTTTTGTTTGTATAACTGTATCTGTGGTGGAGGGTAACTGGAGGTGCCTTTAATGTTATCTCCTGGGGTCACAAATGAATAGATTCACACAGATACAGAAAAACAGTGCTTAACTTATCTCACTATATTTTCTTGACTGATCTAAAGAATTACTATTCCCTGGTTACTAGAGCAAGACAAGATGAAGTAGGTGAAGGGTCCTTCTTTGTCAGGTTCCAAAAACAGACTGCAATGAGACTTTAGCCTCATCTAGTATTAAACATCAGTTTTGCCCAGGATTACAGAATGACATCACATACATATGGTCTTCTGACTTCTGGTGGCCATAATACCCTCTTGGATAGAAACTGTCAGGATTTAGCACATATGTGTCAATAATACACACACATAGAGCTTTGATAAGATTTGTTGCAGCTTCTGGAAGTCATAAAACAATTTTGAATGTCCACCTTTCCATAGTAGCAATTAGTTCACTGCTACAGACAATACAACGAGGATTCCTAGTCCTTGTTTTCACAGACATGGCATCTCTGGCTGCAATAAGAACTGTAAGATACAATATTTATGGCCTACCAGATAATTTAATTTCAAGCTGTTTTTCAAAGCTAGCTGGAGATGAGCATAACCTCTTCTCTTCCAGTATCCTCTGTTACAATATTAATTTCAATAGTTATAATACAGTCTGACATACAATTGTATTTCTTTTTCTGTCTAGCAGGACATATTGTTGGCACATTTTTAACACAAGCAGCTTTACAAATACATTTTTCAACACAAGCATCTGTACAAATCAGTTTGATATACAAATGACATATAATTCTTAAAAAAAATTCCAGCTAGCTGTGGTGACATATGATACATGTCCACTGAGGTACTTCACCTGACATAGATGGCAATATCTCACATCATCACAGAGATGACAAAGCTGACTGTTGAGGATAAGTATGAAATTATGTATTGTTACTATTTTGAAAAAAGCCCGGAACTTTCAGGCAGAAGAGCAGCAGATGAATTAGGATGTATTTCAAAAGGATAGGACACAGGAAGATGTTCTGGAACTTTTCTGTAGAATGCTCACAGGATGTGTGACACTCTTGCACTGGCCAGCAATCAAGGAGCCTCAATCCTCACCACTAACACCAGTGAGGGGGGTCCATATATAGGATAAGGATAATAAATACACACACAGTAAAGTACAATTTCCCTTAAGAGAACAGGGAGACCATAGTCAGTCTGGGGCTGGTTTCTCCCTTTCTCTCCAGGTCCCTGATAAGACTCCTCAGATCTCAGCCTAGTGGGTAAGCTAAAATCTCCAGCACCCTCTCTGTCCAACCAATGCCTCGTGTCCCTGCCCAAGTAGCTGACACACACACACTTTGAGATAAGAGTTATATACAACCACACAAACACTCCTGGGGAAGGCTGGCACAGGTTCTCCAGCTTTGCCCCTTTTACCCGGACTATACAGTAGAAATCACTACCACTACCTACTAATATTTATCAGCTACCAAAAAGACCCTTATGAAAGGGTGCCCAATTATTACTGTGCAATATTATTATCCAAATGGTAAGTGCAACTGAACAGTCAAGGCTTATTTGGAGTAGCCTGGCCAGTATCACTATATACATGCAATGTACTCTTAGAGCTTAAATTATCTCTACACAAAACAGCCACAGTTGAAAAGTTTAAAAATATTTAATAATAAATAATAAAAACACAAGACAATACTTCTTACTACACAGTGCTATTCAAGAGTCCAGAGATCACAGAGAAATACTTAAAATAATACAGTAGAAAAGTTCTGACATCAATACAGAAAAAAACTAATCTAATCTTCCTAGTTCCTAGCTATATCTAAGAGAAAACACAGTTCTAAAATACACTTACATATAGAACACATCAGTGCTTGTGATGTTGGATGTTCTGAAGACAAATGCTAAATGCTCTCTGATTCTCTCTCCTAAAATTGATAACACAGTGCTGCTTCACATTACATCATTCTTAACAATTTTCTGGTTTTCCCAGGCTAACAGAAACTCAGAAGTTAGTAGCCCTTTTGATCTTGCAGCTGGTCAGGAAGCCAGAGCAATAAAAGAAATTATACATGTAAATTCTAGCCATTAACTCTGGCCTCAAAACAATAGGAAGAATTCCTTCATTTAGACATCTTGGCTCTGAGTTTGGACATCAAACAATTACACAATGCATGACTTATCAGCTTTCCTACAGCAGAGTGCACTGTTGTTACACTTTTGCAGTTCCACATTTAACAGCATTTACTTCCATTTAAGAGAACAAGCCTGTGGATTATATTAATATTTACAAATGACAGAATTATCTAAAAATTATATCTAGCTAGGCTGGCAGCCTTCACATATCTTCACATATCCCACCCCCCCCCCCCGAGAACTCAAGCTAGTTTTTCAAGTGATCCTTGAGAAACATTGCTTGAGAGGGTTAGGTCTATTTGAGTATACCTTACCCCATTCCCTGTCTTGAGAGCCCATATGCATTGCAATTGCTAATCCCACTGTGGTGCTGCACTGACATATCATATGCTTGCAACCCTAGGCAACATCTTAGCAACTTGGCATTTTGCTGGCTGGCTCTGTGTAACCATGTTAGGGGATTGTGGTCTGTAACTACAGTGAATTTTCTTCCATGCAGATAAGGCTGAAGTTTCTGCAGTGCCCACACTATGGCTAGACATTCCATTTCTACAGCTGCATAGCATTCTTCCCTGGGTTGGAGCCCATGACTGAGATATATCACTGGGTGCTCTTCTCCCTCTGAAGAAATCTGGCTAAGTACAGCCCCCACCCCCATGGTCCAAATCATCCACCGGCACAACAAATTCTTTGATGTAATCTGGACTGGCTAACACAGGGGGTCCTCCCAAAACTTTCTTAAGCTCCTGGAATCCCTGCTCACATGCTGGGGTCCTCACAACCTTATCTGGCCTGTTCTTCCTTGTCAGGTCTGTGAGTGGAGCAGCTATGGTACTATAAATGGGGACGAACTTTCTGTAGTACCCTGCTGTCCCTAAGAATGCCTTTACCTGCTTTTTGGTAACAGGTGCAGGCCATGCCTGAATGGGTTCTACTTTGGCAGGTTCTGGCCTGATGTTACCACTCCCCACTGTATGTCCCTGGTAGGAGACCTCTACCATACCCACCTGACATTGGCCCGACTTAATGGTCAACCCTGCCCTCTGTAGTTTGCCTAACACCTCCCTGACATGTTGAAGGCACTCTTGCCAGGAATGGCTGTAGATGGCAATATCATGTAGGTAAGCAAGGGCAACCCCTCTTGCTCCTGCTAGGATATGATCTACCAGCCTCTGGAAAGTTGCTGGGGCATTTTTCATCCCAAAGGGCATCTTTGTGAACTCATACAAGCCAAAAGGAGTCACAAAGTCCAACCTCTCTCTAGCACTGGGAGTCAAGGGCACCTGCCAGTAAACCTTGGTAAGATCAGTGGTGGTGAGATACTTAGCCCCACCCAGCTGCTCTAGGGCTTCATCTGTCCTAGGCATGGGGTAAGCATCTGGCTCTGTGTGACAATTTAATTTCATGTAATCCACACAGGACCTGGTGCTGCCATCCTTCTTTGGCACCAGCACCACTGGAGAGGCCCATAGAGTGTTGGAATCTTAAATTAACCCTAGTTCCAACATCTCCTGTATCTCCTCCCTCAGAGTCTGTTTGACTCTCTCAGGTACCCTATAAGGGGCCTGCCTAATAGGCCTTTGGGGTCCTGTATCCACCTGGTACTGCACCAGATGGGTGCACCCTGGTTTCCCAGTAAACAATGCCCCAAACTTCTGTAACATTGCTCGGATTTCTCGAACCTGGGTAGGAGATAGCTGCTGGGACATTGCTTCCCCTTCCACTGAGGTGTTAGTACGAGCCTCACTGAGGAGATCAGTCAACAGATCTCCCTGAGACTCCTCCTGCAACCCACTGCAAATACTCAGCACAAGGGCCACCTTATCATGGTAAGGTTTCATCATTTTAACATGGTACAATTTGTGCTCCTGCATCCTGTCTAGCAATTCTACCATGTAGTTTACATCACTTACCTTTCTTACCACCTTGTAGGGTCCCTCCCAAGCTGCTTGCAGCTTGTTGTGTCTGACAGGAATGAGAACCATTACCTGCTGTCCTACAGCATATTCTCTAGCTCAAGCATTCCTGTCATACCATACTTTTTCTGTTGTTGATCTTCTGCCAGGTTCTCCTGGGCCAAGCCCATGAGTTCCCTGAGTCTTTTCCTGAGGTTTAGGACAAATGCCACAACAAATTCCTTGTGAGATTCACACTTACCTTCCCACTCATCACGAATTAAATCTAGAAGTCCCCTCACCCTATGCCCATACAGCAACTCAAAGGGTGAAAAACCTGTGGATTCCTGGGGAATCTCTCTGTAAGCAAACAACAGACGGGGCAAATATTTGTCCCACTCCCTCTTAAATGGGTCTGCAAATGCCTGTAGCATGGACTTGAGTGTAGAGTTTAACTTCTCAACAAGACCATTAGTCTGGGGATGGTAGGGGGTGGTCTTCAGGTGCTTCACCCCACAGTACTTCCATAGACAAGGCAGCAGGTCTGACAAGAAATCGGCACCACTGTCAGTCAGTATTTCTTTTGGGAAACCTACCCTGCTGAAAATCTCTAACAAAGCATTTGCCACCTTTTCTGCCTCACTAGAGGACAAAGCCACTGCCTCAATGTATCTTGTAGGATAATCTACTACCACTAGGATATACTTTTTCCCTGTAGAATTTGGGGTACTCAGAGGCCCCACAATATCCATAGCTACCATCTGAAATGGCTCCTCAATCACAGGCAAAGGTATCAAAGGAGCTCTTACCTTTTGGTACTGGTCACAGGTCCTGCAGTACCCTGTTACATCTCTAAAAATTCCAGGCCAATAGAAGTTCTGCACAATACATCTCTTTGTATGTTTTATACCCATATGACATGCAAAGGGAATACCATAGGCTATTGCTAGAAGCACCAGACAGTAGGCTCTAGGCACTACCAACTGCTGTGCCCTCTCACCTTCTTGCCCTCCCTCAGGTGTCCACTCTCTATACAGTAACCCTTTGTCCCAGTATACAGATTCCACCTTCCCTTGAGAATCAGGTGCCTTACTAGCTACCTGTCTCAGGCCTTACAATTTAGGGTCCGAGAGCTGAGCCTGTCTCAGTTCTCTCCTTGTAACCCTTCTCAGCTTGCCTTCCACAGGAAGTCTGGCATCCTCTGACAGTGGTGCCTCACTGTCAGCCTGGGTACTACTACTCATCTCTACCTTTGCAGTCACTCTGTCCAAGGGAACATCAATACCCACAAGCAGCTGTGGCTCACCTTCAGTCTCACTGCTACAGCATAGCTTCCTCCCTGAAGTAACCACCTCACCAGTCCTGGCTGCAGGTATGTGGTATGTCTGGGTCTCCTCCAGTCTACCAGACACACATGCTTGTCTTGCAGCCTGACTGTGTGTAACTGCATTAACACATGGTACTGTCTCATCAAAATCTCTCCCTATCAGGACATCTGCAGGATGGTAGTTCGGTAACCCCTGTTGTCTCAAGACAACCTACTATTAGCATTTTGTCTTCCCCACTTACTGGCTCCCTCACCTTTTGTTCTGCACCTTGCCTCCGTGGACATCTGTATGCCACATGCCTCCACTGGTTGCATTCAAAACAATTAACCCTAAGTCCTGGATGCATACCTGGACTAGTGGCTTCCCCTGCTACTGGCAGATTCTGTTGGGGCAGTCTATGCTACCCACCGTGGGTACTTTTATACCCATGAGCAGTACTTGAGGTCCCTTTCTGTGCAGGGATGCCCTGCTTGCTAGGTATAGGTCTCCCTTCTTCCCCAACTCATGTGAAGTAGCACATTGTCTATCAACTAACCAGATCCTCATGTCCCCGGGCAAAGTGCTAAGGGCTTGTTCTCTCACCAAAAAGTCTGCCAGCCCTTCAAAAGTGGTGACCTGACATCCACTCACCCACCTATGAAAATAAGTGCTCAGTTCAGCAACATATTCACACACACTTTCATCTGCCCTGTGTCTATGCTCATTAAACTTTTTCCTATTAGTTTCAGATATTAGCTTAAAAATATATAACAAACAGTTCTTAACAGTAGTATCATCAAAACTGTCCTGATCAGAAATTTTAGACAGCACAGTTACAGGTTTACCATGGCATAAGTGGGTCAGGCCCCAGCCTTTGGTCAACATCATACTGTTTACGTACCCTCTCAAACATATGAATGAAACTATCAAAGTTATCCCCATATTTAAACTGCAGAAGAAATGTACTGACCTTTTGGGCTTCTGGGGTCCAGTTACTCCCTTCCCTATTACCTCCATGACTCTGGTGAAGAGTCAGCATCTCCTTTTCATGCTACCTCTGCCTTTCCTTTTCCTCAGCTTCCAGGAATAGCAGATTCTTATTCTCTTCATCCTGCAAACATTGCAATTTCTCCTTGTCCTCTCTCTCTAGACACCTCAGTCTCTCAGCTGCTTCTATTTCCAAATGCCTGGCCTCCAACTCAAGTCTCTTTAGCTCAGAAAGGTTCAGTTGTCCATTCTCTGAGTATGGTACATCTCCACTGCCAGTTTGATCATCATCCTGGCTGTTGTTTTCTGATGCAGCTGTGACCAAAGCTGCAATCATGTCTGCCTGAGTCAGGTTACCATGCACCAGTCCCCTAGCCTGGCACATCTCAGGCAGCTGGCCGCTTGTCAGCTTTCTGTACTCCTCTGCTGACATGCTGCCTGCTCTCCCTGACTAACTAAGCTAACAAAATAAATAAAACAATTGTGATATGAACTCTGAGTATTCACTGTGTGGCTGATTTATAGTACAAAACACTTTCAGTGATCACTGTACACAAGCTACAGGAATTCACACTACCCACACCACTACAAGCCATTTAGTATTTACCAACCAATTAATATGTGGTGTGGATATCCCACCACTGCCACCAATTAATATGTGATGCCCATGTACTGGCCCAGAAATTAAGGAGCCTGAATCCTCACCACTAACACCAGTGAGGGGTGTCCATATAGGGAAATAATAATAAATATACACACAGTAAAGTATAATTTCCCTTATTGGGGAAGACTGGAACAGGTTCTCCAGCTGTGCCCCTTTTACCCAGAGTATATGGTAGAACTCACTGCCACCACCCACTAATATTTATCTGCTACCAAAATTCACTTATGAAAGGGTGTTCAATTATTACTGTGCAATATTATTAACCAAATGTAAGTGCAACTGAACAGTCAAGGCTTATTTGGAGTGGCTTGGCCAATATCAATATATACATGCAATGTACTCTTAGAGCTTAAATTATCTCCACACAAAACAGCCACAGTTGAAAGGTTTAAAAATATTTAATAATAATAAAAACACAAGACAATACTTCTTACTACACAGTGCTTGTCATGAGTAGAGAGATCACAGAGAAATACTTAAATCAATTAGCCCCTGTCAAGTCAATCAGATTACATAGTAATCCTGCCCCCTGTTTACAAAAAAATACAAGGACCTTACTAAAAGAAAGTGACAGAGTTTGGGAATCCTGGCAACAACATAAAACACCCACAACTAGACAAGCCTGCTTAGAACTTAGAAACAGGGCAAAAAAAAATACAGATTAATATAGACAAACATAATCACTATATATCCCTACTAGAAAAATATAGTAACAACCAACAAAAATGCTGGGCTGCAGTGAACAACATCCTGCAACCCGGAAAAACCATAACACTGCCACCAAATATACAAGGCACTAACCTTGACATAGCCTCTAGCTTTAACAATTACTTCACCTCCTCCATACTAAAACTCTTAAAAGAGGAAAAACACACTACCTCCCCACCAACCCTTGAGGCCCAGTAAAACAACACCCCAATCACCCTCCTTCTCACTTAAACCAGTATCTATAGCAATCATCCAAAAACTCCTAGCAAAACTCAAACCAACTACCCTTGCAGTCGACAACCTCCCAGCCAAATACCTCCAACTTGCATCTAGAGCCTTCGCTTACCCAATTTCAATACTTATAAATAGGTCCATTAATGAACATTACATTCCATCCTTATGGAAAATCTCATACATCACCCCCCTTTACAATGGCAGCTCCTCCACAGTTCTCTCCAACTACTGCCCAATCACAATTCTTTCACCCCTTTCAAAAATTCTACAAAGATGTATCCATTACCAACTCATCTCCCATCTACTTTCCAACAACCTGCTCTCTAAAACCTAGCATGGATTCCGATCATGACACAGTACGAAAACTGCCCTAATTAACTTCACCAACACCATAAACTCATACAAAAATCAAGGTAAACTTGTCTCCGCCACCTTCCTAGACCTAACCAAAGCATTTGACACAGTTTCCCACAATAAACTCTTATCCTCCCTCTCCAAACTCAACCTTGACAAACCTACTTTACAGTGGTTGAGTACCTACATTGATAACCGTTATGAGTCTGTCAAATGGCTGAACTCCCTATCCCCCCAACTCCCAGTCAATTGTAGCATACCCCAGGGCTCAATACTGATCCCCCTTCTCTTCAACATTTTTACAAACCAACTCCACGTAGCAGCCACAAAGGCCAAAATAGTCTAATATGCACATGACACTACCCTAATCTGCTCTGCCCCCAATATCCACCTCCTGCAAATCCAAGCCCAAGAGTCCTTCACAGAAACAGAAAACTGGCTAAACAATTCTCAGCTCATACTGAACCCAAAAAAACCCTCAACTAGTACTATTCCACCCAATAAAGGCTAACAACCCCACCTTCTCCATTTTCTCTGCCAATAACACCCTCATAACACCAGTCTCTGAGGCCAAACTACTAGGTCTTACAATTGACTAAAACCTTAAATACAGTAAACACATATCCCTAACCATCTCCAAAGTCCACATAAAGCTAGGATGCCTCTATAGTAGCAAAAAGTTCTTAATCTCTGAATCCAAAGCTGTCATAACCAGAGCTCATCTCTTATCAACACTAACATACGCAACCCCAGTGTTAACTAGTCTAAATAAAACCAACCTAAACAGACTTTCAACATGTTACAACAAAATAGCCAGGGTTACAACCAATGCAAAATTCTGCTCTCACCACTGTCAATCTTTACAGAAACTACACTGGCTAGAATTCCCAAATCTACTTCACTACCACCAGCTCAACTTAACCCATCAAATACTATACCACCCAGATAAAATCCCTGCCCTATTATGCCTGCTAAACTTCTATAGCACCAACATGGAACTATGATCCAGTAGCAATGCCCTAATTTAAGTCATTCCATGCAAAAACAGCTCAGGGAATTCTCTATTTCCTAATGAAGTTGCAGAAACATGGAACACTCTTCCACCGGACCTCAGGCTATAAAACCACACTGCCACTTTTAAGAAGCTCCTTAAATTTCACCTTTACAGAAAATATTGATGTAACTGTAATGACCCTCCCTGTACCCACAACATCCTAGGTATCATTCATTCACTGACCTAGATGTACACTGTTCCACTGACACTATGCTCTGCTTAAGCAATTTTGTACATATGTAAATATCTAGTAAATCTGTTAATTACTATGAAGTTCTATTCTATTGTACTGTATGCCTAAGCAATTTTCTATTGTATTGTTTGCTTGAGCAATGCTTGTACTTATGGAAATATCTAATATATCTGTTAATTACTATGAAATCCAACTCTATTGTATTCTATTTCAACTGCATTTTACTCTGTACTTTGTTTAAACTTTTTGTTATCTATTTTACTCTCTGTAACTCTGTGGAGCTTTTCTCCCCAGGACTCCACTGAAAACGGACACTTGTTGTCTAGTTGGACTATCCTGGTAAACAAATGTTAAATAAAAATGAAAAATAAATTAAAATAATACAGTAGAAAAGTTCTGACATCAATACAGAAAAAATACTAATCTAATCTTACTAGTTCCTAGCTATATCTAAGAGAAAACACAGTTCTAAAATAAACTTACATATAGAACACAGCAGTGCTAGTGATGTTGGATGTTCTGAAGCAAATGCTAAATGCTGTCTGATTCTCTCTCCTTAAATTGATAACACAGTGCTGCTTCACGTTGCATCATTCTTAACAATTTTCTGGTTTTCCCAGGCTAACAGAAACTCAGAGGTTAATAGCCCTTTTGATCTTGCAGATGGTCAGGAAGCCAGAGCAATAAAAGAAATTATACATGTAAATTCTAGCCATTAACTCTGGCCAAAAACAATATGAAGAATTCCGTTAATTTAGACATCCTGGTTCCAAGTTTTGACATCAAACAATTACACAATGCTTGACTTATCAGCTTTCTTGCAGCAGAGTGCAGTTATTACATTTTTGCAGTTCCACATTTGACAGCATTTTCTTCCATTTAAGAGAACAAGCCTGTGGCTTATATTAATATTTATAAATGACAGAATTATCTACAAATTCTATCTAGCTAGGCTGGCAGCCTTCACATATCTTCACAGGAAGCAGTGAGCAAAGAAGATGCTCCCAGTCCAGAAGAAAATTATTTAAGGGAAGGCCTGCTTGATTTAATAGAGATGGATAGTCATACTGAGATAAAGGATAAAAACAGAAAGTAAAATATACGTAAAATGTTAGAAGACTGGTAAAACTGATAAATACAGTAATCAGGATGATTAAGAGAAATTAATGTGCTATAACACAAATAAATATGATATGGAACTGTGCAGCTAATCTAATAATAGATAAAGTATTACCTCAAAAACAGATTAACAAATAAAAGGAAGAGAACAAGTAGTATGCCAGTATGCAAACATCAAATAGAGAAATCTGTAAAGCAATTAAGACAAAAAGTATTATATAGAAAAAGGAACATATAATCAAAAATACTTAGAAAGATAGATGTGGTAAAAGCAATACACAGTATTAAATAGACCAGGATTTATCATGCACTATTTCCAATATTAAACTAAAATATCAGTGCTAGCAGAAAAATATAGAAGATAAGCAGATAACAGAAAAGTACAAAATAAGAAATTGACTAATGAACTAAAAAGGTAATAGAGAATTGGGAAACAAAGCAAAAGGAATAGAAGCAACACCAAAAAAGAAGATGTAGGTATATTTTGTAGAAGTATATATGAAGAGCCAGTTGAATATAACAAAATGATGAATGGATAGAAGAATTAAAAGAAGCAGTAACGTGCTATAATGTAGAAGATATGAAATGGGATGAAGTAGCAGCCAGAGAAATTGAGACAAGATTAAGAAAACCCCCTAAATGGAAAGCCCCAGGTCCAAATGAAGTACCAAACTTCCGATCAATGGTATTAACATTTTTTTCATAAAGATTTAGCCCCGAGCAAGAATTACATATATGTGAATCCTGTGCATACACCAACCTGGATAACAGTAGGAAAATGATGTCCTTCCTTAAAAGCGAACTTGCAAGCCATACTAAGAACTATAGATCAATAATTTGCTTTCCAACAATATACAAATTATATACTAGAATTGAAATAATTTTTAGTCATTTCCAAAAAGTCAATTATGGCAACAGAAGAAAAAAACAAGTCATGTGGAATAGAAATTAATTTTTTGTTAAATAAATCCACAACAGAGTTGTTAGAAGGGGAAGAGTCTACACTTGGAATGGATAAATTATCTGACAGCATCCCATATACATGGATAAAGGAATGCTTAGAAACATATAAGATGCACAGCACATTGATCAGTCACATTACAGTGGCAATGAAACAGTCACAAACAACTTTTTGCAGCTGAGCCATGACAAAAGGGAAATTATAATCTCAGGAATAAAAATTCAAAGGGGGATTTTCCAGGGTGATTATTTTTCCCAACTGGTATTTTGTCTTGCCCTTAATTAATTAAGCTGTTTACTTAACAGATAAGGCTATGGTTACAACTTAGCTCCTGCAAACCAACCCTGTTTAAGATTTCTCCTCTGCATTTTGTAGATGACTTAAAATTGTATAGCTCATCAGATTAGCAGTTGAAAACACAACTACAAATGGTTAAACCTTTTTTCAGATGATATAAGAATGACATTTGGTATTAATGAATGTGTAAAAACAACATTTTAAAAATGAAAGCTGCAGCACCAAGAAAATATCAACCTGTCACAGGAATGTGATATAAATGAACTAGAGCAAGAGGGAGTGTATAAATATATGGGAATAGATAAAGGGTCAGCAATAAAACATGAACAAATGAGATTAAATCTCAGTAAAGAATATTTCAGTAGACTAAAACTAATATTGAAAACTGTATTAATATCTAAGAAAAAAAGTTCAAGGTGTAAATCAGTTTGCTGTTCCTGTTCTAACTTAGAGCTTTGTGGTGATTGATTGACTTTAAAACATAGTAGATTAATTGGACCTGAAAAAAAGAAAAATGCTTCTTGCTCATCAGATGATCTATACAAACAGTGTATAACAAGATTATATGTCCCTCACTCTGAAGGAGGTATGGAGCTTCTCAAAACTGACTATAAGTATAGATCTGCAATTGTGGGACATATTGATCTGCTGAGCTCATCAGATTCAAATATAGTGAAAGTATTAAAACACGAGGAGAAAAAAATCTAAGGTGACATCTTTGCTTAGTTTTAGCAGAAACATTTTGGAATAAAGTTGGAATGGAAATCAAACCAGGCAGTGATAAAAATCAGACAGCAACTAAATGTGCCTAAAACAAAATAAAGAAAAGGTTCAAATGAGAAGAAAAAAAAATGGAAAAACTGTTAACATAGTGGCAAGTTCAGAGATCTGTAGCAATCTCATGTTGATCAAGATTTGAGACAGAATCTTTAAGGAGAGGTGAACAGAAAACAAAAGATGAAATGTTAATGACAACCTAGGGCAGTAGACTACATACACATTGATTTACAAAGTCCATTGAAAATGTTGGAGAAGCAGAAGTGTAGGTTTTGTAAAAGATGGATAGAAACAGTTGCACATCTTGTTGCTGGTGTAATACCCTGATGGAAGAGGGCCTGTATACTGAAAGGCACAATAATGTGGCAAGGGTGCTACATTGGTGTTGTGTAAACATTGTAATATACAAGTAGCTGAGAAGCATTATAAACATGAACCACAAAGCATTACAGAGAATAATGAAGTTTATATCAAATGAGATCACCCATAATCAGCATTTCAGAAAGCAGATGCAAGACGACCAGATATAGTAGTTCATGAAAAAAGACAAAAGTAACTGTGATCACTGAAATTGCTACACCCAGTGAGTACAGTGTCTTTTGTACAGAGAGAGAGAGAGACACACACACACACACACACACACACACACACACACACACACACACACACACACACACACACACACACAAAGTCATAAAATACTTTACATTCAGGTTTTGCATGCAGAAATAATAGCAATGTTGAAGAAAGATGCCCAGAACATTTCAACAGTAAGAACAACAGGTCTAATAAAGATGAATTTATAACTGTACTTAAATATGCTACCAATGCATGTAACTGCACATGAATAACAGGAGGCAACTCTAGGCACTTTACAACTGCTGAGAAGAGAACTCTTGCCTAACATCTAAAACTAAAACTATACTAATTTCATGAACTCTGATTAAACCCTGACTTAGGAATGAGATCCATTCCCATCATGGTATTAGAATGCAATTGGAGAAATTAAACCAAGGGAAATAATAATAAAATTATTTTTTCTTAGACCCTAAACAAGAGGCAGAAAGAAAGAAAGAATGAAAGAAAGAAAGAAATCCTTATTTTTCTTAACTTCTTATATGTGCAGCCTTTTTTCTTAACACCACCTACCTCTTAAATAAAAGGAAGGGTTATTTTGCTGCCAAGGTAATACCCACTTTATTGTTCCTCGTGTACCTCAAGATTCTTTTCTGAGGGATTCTCCTTGCCCAGCTTCTGATTAACCCTAACA